>NW_025960438.1:0-27594 GCF_023159225.1 Perognathus longimembris pacificus
ACAAATCAGATTCTTCTGAGGAGTTCCCAGTACATTATCCTTTCCCCTGTGTAATTCCCTTAACAAGCTCCAGATGTTTTTATTCTCAGAAGGTTTAATCCCTGATATACAGCTCCCTACCCTCTTCGAAAGTGCAGGTCCTAAATGAGCTTTTTTCTCTGTTCCCTCACCAATATCCAGATTCTTTTGGGGAGTGACCAGTACAGTAACCATACCAGGAAGTACTTAATTTATTAAGCTACTGCTTTTCTTAATCTCAGTGGAGATATTTACTGATAAACATCTACCAACGCAGCATGTTCATGTCATTCCTAAATGAGCTTTTATCTCTCTCCCCTCACCACAAATCAGATTCTTCTGAGGTGTTCCCAGTACATTATCCTTTCTCCTGTGTAATTACCTTAACAAGCTCCAGCTGTTTTTATTCTCAGAAGGTTTACTCCCTGATATACAGCTGCCTACCCCCTTCGTAAGTGCAGGTCCTAAATGAGCTTTTTTCTCTGTTACCTCACCACAATCCAGGATCTTTTGGGGAGTTACCAGTACAGTAACCATACCAGGAAGTACTTAATTTATTAAGCTACTCTTTTTCTTAACCTCAGTGGAGATATTTACTGATAAACAGCTACCTACGCAGCAGGTTCATGTCGTTCCTAAATGAGCTTTTATCTCTCTCCCCTCACCACAAATCAGATTCTTCTGAGGAGTTCCCAGTACTTGATAATTTCCCCTGTGTAATTACCTTAACAAGCTCCAGCTGTTTTTATTCTCAGAAGGTTTACTCCCTGATATACAGCTGCCTACCCCCTTCGAAAGTGCAGGTCCTAAATGAGCTTTTTTCTCTGTTCCCTCACCACAATTCAGATTCTTTTGGGGAGTTACCAGTACAGTAACTATACCAGGAAGTACTTAATTTATTAATCTACTGCTTTTCTTAATCTCAGTGGAGATATTTACTGATAAATAGCTACGTACGCAGCATGTTCATGTCGTTCCTAAATGAGCTTTTATCTCTCTCCCCTCACCACGAATCAGATTCTTCTGAGGAGTTCCCAGTACATTATCCTTTCCCCTGTGTAATTACCTTAACAAGCTCCAGCTGTTTTTATTCTCAGAAGGTTTACTCCCTGATATACAGCTGCCTACCCCCTTCGTAAGTGCAGGTCCTAAATGAGCTTTTTTCTCTGTTCCCAAACCACAATCCAAATTCTTTTGGGGAGTTACCATTACAGTAACCATACCAGGAAGTACTTAATTTATTAAGCTACTGCTTTTCTTAATCTCAGTGGAGATATTTACTGATAAACAGCTACCTACGCAGCATGTTCATGTCGTTCCTAAATGAGCTTTTATCTCTCTCCCCTCACCACAAATCACATTCTTCTGAATTTTTCCCAGTACATTATCCTTTCCCCTGTGTAATTACCTTAACAAGCTCCAGGTGTTTTTATTCTCAGAAGGTTTACTCCCTGATATACAGCTGCCTACCCCCTTCGTAAGTGCAGGTCCTAAATGAGCTTTTTTCTCTGTTCCCTCACCACAATCCAGATTCTTTTGCGGAGTTTCCAGTACAGTAACAATACCAGGAAGTACTTAATTTATTAAGCTACTGCTTTTCTTAATCTCACTGGAGATCTATACTGATAAACAGCTACCTACGCAGCATGTTCATGTCGTTCCTAAATGAGCTTTTATCTCTCTCCCCTCACCACAAATCAGATTCTTCTGAGGAGTTCCCAGTACATTATCCTGTCCCCTGTGTGATTACCTTAACAAGCTCCAGCTGTTTTTATTCTCAGAAGGTTTACTCCCTGATATACAGCTGCCTACCCCCTTCGTAAGTGCAGGCCCTAATGAGCTTTTTTCTCTGTTCCCTCACCACAATCCAGATTCTTTTGGGGAGTTACCAGTACAGTAACCATACCAGGAAGTACTTAATTTATTAAGCTACTATTTTCTTAATCTCAGTGGAGATATTTACTGATAAACAGCTACCTACGCAGCATGTTCATGTCGTTCCTAAATGAGCTTTTATCTCTCTCCCCTCACCACAAATCAGATTCTTCTGTGGAGTTCCCAGTACATTATCCTTTCCCCTGTGTAATTCCCTTAACAAGCTCCAGCTGTTTTTATTCTCAGAAGGTTTACTCCCTGATATACAGCTGCCTACCCCCTTCGAAAGTGCAGGTCCTAAATGAGAAATTTTCTGTTCCCTCACCACAATCCAGATTCTTTTGGGGAGTTACCAATACAGTAACCATTCCAGGATGTACTTAATTTCTAAAGCTACTGCTTTTCTTAATCTCAGTGGAGATATTTACTGATAAACAGCTACCTACGCAGCATGTTCATGTCGTTCCTAAATGAGCTTTTATCTCTCTCCCCTCCCACAAATCAGATTCTTCTGAATTGTTCCCAGTACATTATCCTTTCCCCTGTGTAATTACCTTAACAAGCTCCAGCTGTTTTTATTCTCAGAAGGTTTACTCCCTGATATACAGCTGCCTACCCCCTTCGTAAGTGCAGGTCCTAAATGAGCTTTTTTCTCTGTTCCCTCACCACAATCCAGATACTTTTCGGGAGTTACCAGTACAGTAACCATACGAGGAAGTACTTAATTTATTAAGCTACTGCTTTTCTTAATCTCAGTGGAGATATTTCCTGATAAACAGCTACCTACGCAGCATGTTCATGTCGTTCTTAATGAGCTTTTATCTCTCTCCCCTCACCACAAATCAGATTCTTCTGAGGAGTTCCCAGTACATTATCCTTTCCCCTGTGTAATTACCTTAACAAGCTCCAGCTGTTTTTATTCTCAGAAGGTTTACTCCCTGATATACTGCTGCCTACCGCCTTCGTAAGTGCAGGTCCTAAATGAGCTTCTTTCTTTGTTCCCTCACCACAATCCAGATTCTTTTGGGGAGTTACCAGTATAGTAACTATACCAGGAAGTACTTAATTTATTAAGCTACTGCTTTTCTTAATCTCAGTGGAGATATTTACTGATAAACAGCTACGTACGCAGCATATTCCTGTCGTTCTTAAATGAGCTTTTATCTCTCTCCCCTCACCACAAATCAGATTCTTCTGAGGAGTTCCCGGTACATTACCCTTTCCCCTGTGTAATTACCTTAACAAGCTATAGCTGTTTTTATTCTCAGAAGGTTTACTGCCTTATATACAGCTGCCTACTCCCTTCATAAGTGCAGGTCCTAAATGAGCTTTTTTCTCGGTTCCCTCACCACAATCCAGATTCTTTTGGGGAGTTTCCAATACAGTAACCATACAAGGAAGTACTTAATTTATTAAGCTACTGCTTTTCTTAATCTCAATGGAGATATTTACTGATAAACAGCTACCTACGCAGCATGTTCATGTCGTTCCTAAATGAGCTATAATCTCTCTCCCCTCACCACAAATCAGATACTTCTGAGGAGTTCCCAGTACTTTATCCTTTCCCCTGTGTCATTACCTTAACAAGCTTCAGCTGTTTTTATTCTCAGATGGTTTACTCCCTGATATACAGCTGCCTACCCCCTTCGAAAGTGCAGGTCCTAAATGAGCTTTTTTCTCTGTTCCCTCACCACAATCCAGATTCTTTTGGGGAGTTACCAGTACAGTAACCATACCAGGAAGTACTTAATTTATTAAGCTACTGCTTTTCTTAATCTTAGTGGAGATATTTACTGATAAACAGCTACCTACGCAGCATGTTCATGTCGTTCCTAAATGAGCTTTTATCTCTCTCCCCTCACCACAAATCTGATTCTTCTGAGGAATCCCAGTACATTATCCTTTCCCCTGTGTAATTACCTTTACAAGCTCCAACTGTTTTTATTCTCAGAAGGTTTACTCCCTGATATACAGCTGCCTACCCCCTTCGTAAGTGCAGGTCCTAAATGAGATTTTTCTCTGTTCCCTCACCACAATCAAGATTCTTTTGGGGAGTTACCAGTACAGTAACCATACCAGGAAGTACTTAATTTATTAAGCTACTGCTTTTCTTAATCTCAGTGGAGATATTTACTGATAAACAGCTACCTACACAGCATGTTCATGTCGTTCCTAAATGAGCTTTTATCTCTATCCCCTCACCACAAATCAGATTCTTCTGAGGAGTTCCCAGTACATTATCCTTTCCCCTGTGTAATTACCTTAACAAGCTCCAGCTGTTTTTATTCTCAGAAGGTTTACTCCCTGATATACAGCTGCCTACCCCCTTCGTAAGTGCAGGACCTAAATGAGCTTTTTTCTCTGTTCCCTCACCACAATCCAGATTCTTTTGGGGAGGTACCAGTACAGTAACCATACCAGGAAGTACTTCATTTATTAAGCTACTATTTTCTTAATCTCAGTGGAGATATTTACTGATAAACAGCTACCTACGCAGCATGTTCATGTCGTTCCTAAATGAGCTTTTATCTCTCTCCCCTCACCACAAATCAGATTCTTCTGAGGAGTCCCCAGTACTTGATAATTTCCCCTGTGTAATTACCTTAACAAGCTCCAGCTGTTTTTATTCTCAGAAGGTTTACTCCCTGATATACAGCTGCCTACCCCCTTCGTAAGTGCAGGTCCTAAATGAGCTTTTTTCTCTGTTCCCTCACCAAAATCCAGATTCTTTTGGGGAGTTACCAGTACAGTAACCATACCAGGAAGTACCGAATTTATTAAGCTACTGCTTTTCTTAATCTCTGTGGAGATATTTACTGATAAACAGCTACCTACTCAGCATGTTCATGTCGTTCCTAAATGCGCTTTTATCTCTCTCCCCTCACCACAAATCAGATTCTTCTGAGGAGTTCCCAGTACTTGATAATTTCCCCAGTGTAATTACCTTAACAAGCTCCAGCTGTTTTTATTCTCAGAAGGTTTACTCCCTGGTATACAGCTGCCTACCCCCTTCGTAAGTGCAGGTCCTAAATGAGCTTTTTTCTCTGTTCCCTCACCACAATCCAGATTCTTTTGGGGAGTTACCAGTACAGTAACTATACCAGGAAGTACTTAATTATTAAGCTACTGCTTTTCTTAATCTCAGTGGAGATATTTACTGATAAACAGCTACCTACGCAGCATGTTCATGTCGTTCCTAAATGAGCTTTTATCTCTCTCCCCTCACCACAAATCAGATTCTTCTGAGGAGTTCCCAGTACATTATCCTTTCCCCTGTGTAATTACCTTAACAAACTCCAGCTGTTTTTATTCTCAGAAGGTTTACTCCCTGATATACAGCTGCCTACCCCCTTCGTAAGTGCAGGTCCTAAATGAGCTTTTTTCTCTGTTCCCTCACCACAATCCAGATCCTTTTGGGGAGTTAACAGTACTGTAACCATACCAGGAAGTACTTAATTTATTAAGCTACTGCTTTTCTTAATCTCAGTGGAGATATTTACTGATAAACAGCTACGTACGCAGCATGTTCATGTCGTTCCTAAATGAGCTTTTATCTCTCTCCCATCACCAAAAATCAGATATTTCTGAGGAGTTCCCAGTACATTATCCTTTCCCCTGTGTAATTACCTTAACAAGCTCCAGCTGTTTTTATTCTCAGAAGGTTTACTCCCTGATATACGGCTGCCTACCCCCTTCGTAAGTGCAGGTCTTAAATGAGCTTTTTTCTCTGTTCCCTCACCACAATCCAGATTCTTTTGGGGAGTTACCAGTACAGGAACCATACCAGGAAGTACTTAATTTATTAAGCTACTGCTTTTCTTAATCGCAGTGGAGATATTTACTGATAAACAGCTACCTACGCAGCATGTTCATGTCGTTCCTAAATGACCTTTTATCTCTCTGGCCTCACCACAAATCAGATTCTTCTGAGGAGTTCCCAGTACATTATCCTTTCCCTGTGTAATTACCTTAACAAGCTCCAGCTGTTTTAATTCTCAGAAGGTTTACTCCCTGATATACAGCTGCCTACCCCCTTCGAAAGTGCAGGTCCTAAATGAGCTTTTTTCTCTGTTCCCTCACCACAATCCAGATTCTTTTGGGGAGTTACCAGTACAGGGATCATACCAGGAAGTACTTAATTTATTAAGCTACTGCTTTTCTTAATCTCAGTGGAGATATTTACTGATAAACAGCTACCTACGCAGCATGTTCATGTCGTTCCTAAATGAGCTTTTATCTCTCTCCCCTCACCACAAATCAAATTCTTCTGAGGAGTACCCAGTACATAATCCTTTCCCCTGTGTAATTACCTTAACAAGCTCTAGCAGTTTTTATTCTCAGAAGGTTTACTCCCTGATATACTGCTGCCTACCCCCTTCGTAAGTGCAGGTCCTAAATGAGCTTTTTTCTCTGTTCCCTCACCACAATCCAGATTCTTTTGGGGAGTTACCAGTACAGTAACCATACCAGGAAGTACTTAATTTATTAAGCTATTGCTTTTCTTAATCTCAGTGGAGATATTTACTGATAAACAGCTACCTACGCAGCATGTTCATGTCGTTCTTAAATGAGCTTTTATCTCTCTCCCATCACCACAAATCAGATTCTTCTTAGGAGTTCCCAGTACATTATCCTTTCCCCTGTGTAATTACCTTAACAAACTCCAGCTGTTTTTATTCTCAGAAGGTTTACTCCCTGATATACAGCTGCCTACCCCCTTCGTAAGTGCAGGTCCTAAATGAGCTTTTTTCTCTGTTCCCTCACCACAATCCAGATCCTTTTGGGGAGTTAACAGTACTGTAACCATACCAGGAAGTACTTAATTTATTAAGCTACTGCTTTTCTTAATCTCAGTGGAGATATTTACTGATAAACAGCTACGTACGCAGCATGTTCATGTCGTTCCTAAATGAGCTTTTATCTCTCTCCCATCACCAAAAATCAGATATTTCTGAGGAGTTCCCAGTACATTATCCTTTCCCCTGTGTAATTACCTTAACAACCTCCAGCTGTTTTTATTCTCAGAAGGTTTACTCCCTGATATACGGCTGCCTACCCCCTTCGTAAGTGCAGGTCTTAAATGAGCTTTTTTCTCTGTTCCCTCACCACAATCCAGATTCTTTTGGGGAGTTACCAGTACAGGAACCAAACCAGGAAGTACTTAATTTATTAAGCTACTGCTTTCCTTAATCGCAGTGGAGATATTTACTGATAAACAGCTACCTACGCAGCATGTTCATGTCGTTCGTAAATGACCTTTTATCTCTCTGGCCTCACCACAAATCAGATTCTTCTGAGGAGTTCCCAGTACATTATCCTTTCCCATGTGTAATTACCTTAACAAGCTCCAGCTGTTTTTATTCTCAGAAGGTTTACTCCATGATATACAGCAGCCTAGCCCCTTCGTAAGTGCAGGTACTAAATGAGCTTTTTTCTATGTTCCCTCACCACAATCCAGATTCTTTTGGGGAGTTACCAGTACAGTAACCATACGAGGAAGTACTTAATTTATTAAGATACTGCTTTTCTTAATCTCAGTGGAGATATTTACTTATAAACAGCTACCTACGCAGCATGTTCTTGTCGTTCCTAAATGAGCTTTTATCTCTCTCCCCTCACCACAAATCAGATTCTTCTGAGGAGTTCCCAGTACATTATCCTTTCCCTGTGTAATTACCTTAACAAGCTCCAGCTGTTTTAATTCTCAGAAGGTTTACTCCCTTATATACAGCTGCCTACCCCCTTCGTAAGTGCAGGTCCTAAATGAGCTTTTTTCTCTGTTTCCTCACCACAATCCATATTCTTTTGGGGAGATACCAGTACAGTAACCATACGAGGAAGTACTTAATTTATTAACCTACTGCTTTTCTTAATCTCAGTGGAGATATTTACTGATAAACAGCTACCTATGCAGCATGTTCATGTCGTTCCTAAATGAGCTTTTATCTCTCTCCCCTCACCACAAATCAGATTCTTCTGAGGAGTTCCCAGTACATTATCCTTTCCCCTGTGTAATTACCTTAACAAGCTCCAGCTGTTTTTATTCTCAGAAACTTTACTCCCTGATATACAGCTGCCTACCCCCTTCGTAAGTGCAGGTCCTAAATGAGCTTTTTTCTCTGTTCCCTCACCACAATCCAGATTCTTTTGGGGAGTTACCAGTACAGTAACCATACCAGGAAGTACTTAATTTATTAAGCTACTGGTTTTCTTAATCTCAGTGGAGATATTTACTGATAAACAGCTACCTATGCAGCATGTTCATGTCGTTCTTAAATGAGCTTTTATCTCTCTCCACTCACCACAAATCAGGTTCTTCTGAGGAGTTCCCAGTTTATTATCCTTTCCCCTGTGTAATTACCTTAACAAGCTCCAGCTGTTTTTATTCTCAGAAAGTTTACTCCCTGATATACAGCTGCCTACCCCCTTCGAAAGTGCAGGTCCTAAATGAGCTTTTTTCTCTCTTCCCTCACCACAATCCGGATTCTTTTGGGGAGTTACCAGTACAGTAACCATACCAGGAAGTACTTAATTTATTAAGCTACTGCTTTTCTTAATCTCAGTGGAGATATTTACTGATAAACAGCTACGTACGCAGCATGTTCTTGTCGTTCTTAAATGAGCTTTTATCTCTCTCCCCTCACCACAAATCAGATTCTTTTGAGGAGTTCCCAGTACATTATCCTTTCCCCTGTGTAATTACCTTAACAAGCTCCAGCTGTTTTTATTCTCAGAAGGTTTACTCCCTGATATACAGCTGCCTACCCCCTTCGTATGTGCAGGTCCTAAATTAGCTTTTTTCTGTATTCCCTCACCAAAATCCAGATTCTCCTTGGGAGTTACCAGTACAGTAACCATACCAGGACGTACTTAATTTATTAAGCTACTGCTTTTCTTAATCTCAGTGGAGATATTTACTGATAAACAGCTACGTACGCAGCATGTTCTTGTCGTTCTTAAATGAGCTTTTATCTCTCTCCCCTCACCACAAATCAGATTCTTCTGAGGAGTCCCCGGTACATTACCCTTTCCCCTGTGTAATTACTTTAACAAGCTATAGCTGTTTTTATTCTCCGAAGGTTTACTCCCTGATATACAGCTGCCTACCCCCTTCGTAACTGCAGGTCCTATATGAGCATTTTTGTCGGTTCCCGCACCACAATCCAGATTCTTTTGGGGAGTTACCAGTACAGTAACCATACCAGGAAGTACTTAATTTATTAAGCTACTGCTTTTCTTAATCGCAGTGGAGATATTTACTGATAAACAGCTACCTACGCAGCATGTTTATGTCGTTCCTAAATGAGCTTTTATCTCTCTCCCCTCACCACAAATCAGATTCTTCTGAGGAGTTCCCAGTACATTATCCTTTCCCTGTGTAATTACCTTAACAAGCTCCAGCTGTTTTAATTCTCAGAAGGTTTACTCCCTGATATACAGCTGCCTACCCCCTTCGTAAGTGCAAGTCCTAAATGAGCTTTTTTCTCTGTTCCCTCACCACAATCCAGATTCTTTTGGGGAGTTACCAGTACAGTAACCATACCAGGAAGTACTTAATTTATTAACCTACTGCTTTTCTTAATCTCAGTGGAGATATTTACTGATAAACAGCTACCTACGCAGCATGTTCATGTCGTTCCTAAATGAGCTTTTATATCTCTCCCCTCACCACAAATCAGATTCTTCTGAGGAGTTCCCAGTTTATTATCCTTTCCCCTGTGTAATTACCTTAACAAGCTCCAGCTGTTTTTATTCTCAGAAACTTTACTCCCTGATATACAGCTGCCCACCCCCTTCGTAAGTGCAGGTCCTAAATGAGCTTTTTTCTCTGTTCCCTCACCACAATCCAGATTCTTTTGGGGAGTTACCAGTACAGTAACCATACCAGGAAGTACTTAATTTATTAAGCTACTGGTTTTCTTAATCTCAGTGGAGATATTTACTGATAAACAGCTACCTATGCAGCATGTTCATGTCTTTCTTAAATGAGCTTTTATCTCTCTCCACTCACCACAAATCAGGTTCTTCTGAGGAGTTCCCAGTTTATTATCCTTTCCCCTGTGTAATTACCTTAACAAGCTCCAGCTGTTTTTATTCTCAGAAAGTTTACTCCCTGATATACAGCTGCCTACCCCCTTCGAAAGTGCAGGTCCGAAATGAGCTTTTTTCTCTCTTCCCTCACCACAATCCGGATTCTTTTGGGGAGTTACCAGTACAGTAACCATACCAGGAAGTACTTAATTTATTAAGCTACTGCTTTTCTTAATCTCAGTGGAGATATTTACTGATAAACAGCTACATACGCAGCATGTTCTTGTCGTTCTTAAATGAGCTTTTATCTCTCTCCCCTCACCACAAATCAGATTCTTCTGAGGAGTTCCCGGTACATTACCCTTTCCCCTGTGTAATTACTTTAACAAGCTATAGCTGTTTTTATTCTCCGAAGGTTTACTCCCTGATATACAGCTGCCTACCCCCTTCGTAAGTGCAGGTCCTAAATGAGCTTTTTTGTCGGTTCCCTCACCACAATCCAGATTCTTTTGGGGAGTTACCAGTACAGTAACCATACCAGGAAGTACTTAATTTATTAAGCTACTGCTTTTCTTAATCGCAGTGGAGATATTTACTGATAAACATCTACATACGCAGCATGTTCATGTCGTTCCTAAATGACCTTTTATCTCTCCGGCCTCACGACAAATCAGTTTCTTCTGAGGAGTTCCCAGTACATTATCCTTTCCCCTGTGTAATTACCTTAACAAGCTCCAGCTGTTTTTATTCTCAGAAGGTTTACTCCATGATATACAGCAGCCTAGCCCCTTCCTAAGTGCAGGTCCTAAATGAGCTCTTTTCTATGTTCCCTCACCACAATCCACATTCTTTTGGGGAGTTACCAGTACAGTAACCATACGAGGAAGTACTTAATTTATTAAGATACTGCTTTTCTTAATCTCAGTGGAGATATTTACTGATAAACAGCTACCTACGCAGCATGTTCATGTCGTTCCTAAATGAGCTGTTATCTCTCTCCCCTCACCACAAATCAGATTCTTCTGAGGAGTTCCCAGTACATTATCCTTTCCCCTGTGTAATTACCTTAACAAGCTCCAGCTGTTTTTATTCTCAGAAGGTTTACTCCCTGATATACTGCTGCCTACCCACTACTTAAGTGCAGGTCTTAAATGAGCTTTTTTCTCTGTTCCCTCAAGACAATCCAGATTCTTTTGGGGAGTTTCCAGTACAGTAACCATACCAGGAAGTACTTAATTTATTAAGCTACTGCTTTTCTTAATCTCAGTGGAGATATTTACTGATAAACAGCTACCTACGCAGCATGTTCATGTCGTTCCTAAATGAGCTTTTATCTCTCTCCCCTCACCACAAATCAGATTCTTCTGAGGAGTTCCCAGTACTTTATCCTTTCCCCTGTGTAATTACCTTAACAAGCTCCAGCTGTTGTTATTCTCAGAAGGTTTATTCCCTGATATACAGCTGCCTACCCCCTTCGTAAGTGCAGGTCCTAAATGAGCTTTTTTCTCTGTTCCCTCACCACAATCCAGATTCTTTTGGGGAGTTACCAGTACAGTAACCATACCAGGAAGTACTTAATTTATTAAGCTACTGCTTTTCTTAATCGCAGTGGAGATATTTACTGATAAACAGCTACCTACGCAGCATGTTCATGTCGTTCCTAAATGAGCTTTTATCTCTCTCCCCTCACCACAAATCAGATTCTTCTGAGGAGTTCCCAGTACATTATCCTTTCCCTGTGTAATTACCTTAACAAGCTCCAGCTGTTTTTATTTTTAGAAGGTTTACTCCCTGATAATCAGCTGCCTACCCCCTTCGTAAGTGCAGGTCCTAAATGAGCTTTTTTCTCTGTTCCCTCACCACAATCCAGATTCTTTTGGGGAGTTACCAGTACAGTAACCATACCAGGAAGTACTTAATTTATTAACCTACTGCTTTTCTTAATCTCAGTGGAGATATTTACTGATAAACAGCTACCTACGCAGCATGTTCATGTCGTTCCTAAATGAGCTTTTATCTCTCTCCCCTCACCACAAATCAGATTCTTCTGAGGAGTTCCCAGTACATTATCCTTTCCCCTGTGTAATTACCTTAACAAGCTCCAGCTGTTTTTATTCTCAGAAACTTTACTCCCTGATATACAGCTGCCTACCCCCTTCGTAAGTGCAGGTCCTAAATGAGCTTTTTTCTCTGTTCCCTCACCACAATCCAGATTCTTTTGGGGAGTTACCAGTACAGTAACCATACCAGGAAGTACTTAATTTATTAAGCTACTGGTTTTCTTAATCTCAGTGGAGATATTTACTGATAAACAGCTACCTATGCAGCATGTTCATGTCGTTCTTAAATGAGCTTTTATCTCTCTCCACTCACCACAAATCAGGTTCTTCTGAGGAGTTCCCAGTTTATTATCCTTTCTCCTGTGTAATTACCTTAACAAGCTCCAGCTGTTTTTATTCTCAGAAAGTTTATTCCCTGATATACAGCTGCCTAACCCCTTCGAAAGTGCAGGTCCTAAATGAGCTTTTTTCTCTCTTCCCTCACCACAATCCAGATTCTTTTGGGGAGTTACCAGTACAGTAACCATACCAGGAAGTACTTAATTTATTAAGCTACTGCTTTTCTTAATCTCAGTGGAGATATTTACTGATAAACAGCTACGTACGCAGCATGTTCTTGTCGTTCTTAAATGAGCTTTTATCTCTCTCCCCTCACCACAAATCAGATTCTTTTGAGGAGTTCCCAGTACATTATCCTTTCCCCTGTGTAATTACCTTAACAAGCTCCAGCTGTTTTTATTCTCAGAAACTTTACTCCCTGATATACAGCTGCCTACCCCCTTCGTAAGTGCAGGTCCTAAATGAGCTTCTTTCTCTGTTCCCTCACCTCAATCCAGATTCTTTTGGGGAGTTACCAGTACAGTAACCATACCAGGAAGAACTTAATTTATTAAGCTACTGCTTTTCTTAATCTCAGTGGAGATATTTACTGATAAACAGCTACCTACGCAGCATGTTCATGTCGTTCCTAAATGAGCTTTGATATCTCTCCCCTCACCACAAATCAGATTCTTCTGTGGAGTTCCCAGTACATTATCCTTTCCCCTGTGTAATTACCTTAACAAGCTCCAGCTGTTTTTATTCTCAGAAGGTTTACTCCCTGATATACAGCTGCCTACCCCCTTCGTAAGTGCAGGTCCTAAATGAGCTTTTTTCTGTATTCCCTCACCAAAATCCAGATTCTCCTTGGGAGTTACCAGTACAGTAACCATACCATGAAGTACTTAATTTATTAAGCTACTGCTTTTCTTAATCTCAGTGGAGATATTTACTGATAAACAGCTACGTACGCAGCATATTCCTGTCGTTCTTAAATGAGCTTTTATCTCTCTCCCCTCACCACAAATCAGATTCTTCTGAGGAGTTCCCGGTACATTACCCTTTGCCCTGTGTAATTACTTTAACAAGCTATAGCTGTTTTTATTCTCAGAAGGTTTACTCCCTGATATACAGCTGCCTACCCCCTTCGTAAGTGCAGGTCCTAAATGAGCTTTTTTCTCGGTTCCCTCACCACAATCCAGATTCTTTTGGGGAGTTACCAGTACAGTAACCATACCAGGAAGTACTTAATTTATTAAGCTACTGCTTTTCTTAATCTCGTTGGAGATATTTACTGATAAACAGCTACCTACGCTGCATGTTCATGTCGTTCCTAAATGAGCTTTTATCTCTCTCCCCTCACCACAAATCAGATTCTTCTGAGGAGTTCCGGGTACATTATCCTTGCCCCTGTGTAATTACCTTAACAAGCTCCAGCTGTTTTTATTCTCAGAAGGTTTACTCCCTGATATACAGCTGCCTACCCCCTTCGTAAGTGCAGGTCCTAAATGAGCTTTTTTGTCGGTTCCCTCACCACAATCCAGATTCTTTTGGGGAGTTACCAGTACAGTAACCATACCAGGAAGTACTTAATTTATTAAGCTACTGCTTTTCTTAATCGCAGTGGAGATATTTACTGATAAACATCTACATACGCAGCATGTTCATGTCGTTCCTAAATGACCTTTTATCTCTCCGGCCTCACGACAAATCAGTTTCTTCTGAGGAGTTCCCAGTACATTATCCTTTCCCCTGTGTAATTACCTTAACAAGCTCCAGCTGTTTTTATTCTCAGAAGGTTTACTCCCTGATATACAGCAGCCTAGCCCCTTCCTAAGTGCAGGTCCTAAATGAGCTTTTTTCTATGTTCCCTCACCACAATCCACATTCTTTTGGGGAGTTACCAGTACAGTAACCATACGAGGAAGTACTTAATTTATTAAGATACTGCTTTTCTTAATCTCAGTGGAGATATTTACTGATAAACAGCTACCTACGCAGCATGTTCATGTCGTTCCTAAATGAGCTGTTATCTCTCTCCCCTCACCACAAATCAGATTCTTCTGAGGAGTTCCCAGTACATTATCCTTTCCCCTGTGTAATTACCTTAACAAGCTCCAGCTGTTTTTATTCTCAGAAGGTTTACTCCCTGATATACTGCTGCCTACCCACTACTTAAGTGCAGGTCTTAAATGAGCTTTTTTCTCTGTTCCCTCAAGACAATCCAGATTCTTTTGGGGAGTTTCCAGTACAGTAACCATACCAGGAAGTACTTAATTTATTAAGCTACTGCTTTTCTTAATCTCAGTGGAGATATTTACTGATAAACAGCTACCTACGCAGCATGTTCATGTCGTTCCTAAATGAGCTTTTATCTCTCTCCCCTCACCACAAATCAGATTCTTCTGAGGAGTTCCCAGTACTTTATCCTTTCCCCTGTGTAATTACCTTAACAAGCTCCAGCTGTTGTTATTCTCAGAAGGTTTATTCCCTGATATACAGCTGCCTACCCCCTTCGTAAGTGCAGGTCCTAAATGAGCTTTTTTCTCTGTTCCCTCACCACAATCCAGATTCTTTTGGGGAGTTACCAGTACAGTAACCATACCAGGAAGTACTTAATGAATTAAGCTACTGCTTTTCTTAATCGCAGTGGAGATATTTACTGATAAACAGCTACCTACGCAGCATGTTCATGTCGTTCCTAAATGAGCTTTTATCTCTCTCCCCTCACCACAAATCAGATTCTTCTGAGGAGTTCCCAGTACATTATCCTTTCCCTGTGTAATTACCTTAACAAGCTCCAGCTGTTTTTATTTTTAGAAGGTTTACTCCCTGATAAACAGCTGCCTACCCCCTTCGTAAGTGCAGGTCCTAAATGAGCTTTTTTCTCTGTTCCCTCACCACAATCCAGATTCTTTTGGGGAGTTACCAGTACAGTAACCATACCAGGAAGTACTTAATTTATTAACCTACTGCTTTTCTTAATCTCAGTGGAGATATTTACTGATAAACAGCTACCTACGCAGCATGTTCATGTCGTTCCTAAATGAGCTTTTATCTCTCTCCCCTCACCACAAATCAGATTCTTCTGAGGAGTTCCCAGTACATTATCCTTTCCCCTGTGTAATTACCTTAACAAGCTCCAGCTGTTTTTATTCTCAGAAACTTTACTCCCTGATATACAGCTGCCTACCCCCTTCGTAAGTGCAGGTCCTAAATGAGCTTTTTTCTCTGTTCCCTCACCACAATCCAGATTCTTTTGGGGAGTTACCAGTACAGTAACCATACCAGGAAGTACTTAATTTATTAAGCTACTGGTTTTCTTAATCTCAGTGGAGATATTTACTGATAAACAGCTACCTATGCAGCATGTTCATGTCGTTCTTAAATGAGCTTTTATCTCTCTCCACTCACCACAAATCAGGTTCTTCTGAGGAGTTCCCAGTTTATTATCCTTTCTCCTGTGTAATTACCTTAACAAGCTCCAGCTGTTTTTATTCTCAGAAAGTTTATTCCCTGATATACAGCTGCCTAACCCCTTCGAAAGTGCAGGTCCTAAATGAGCTTTTTTCTCTCTTCCCTCACCACAATCCAGATTCTTTTGGGGAGTTACCAGTACAGTAACCATACCAGGAAGTACTTAATTTATTAAGCTACTGCTTTTCTTAATCTCAGTGGAGATATTTACTGATAAACAGCTACGTACGCAGCATGTTCTTGTCGTTCTTAAATGAGCTTTTATCTCTCTCCCCTCACCACAAATCAGATTCTTTTGAGGAGTTCCCAGTACATTATCCTTTCCCCTGTGTAATTACCTTAACAAGCTCCAGCTGTTTTTATTCTCAGAAACTTTACTCCCTGATATACAGCTGCCTACCCCCTTCGTAAGTGCAGGTCCTAAATGAGCTTCTTTCTCTGTTCCCTCACCTCAATCCAGATTCTTTTGGGGAGTTACCAGTACAGTAACCATACCAGGAAGTACTTAATTTATTAAGCTACTGCTTTTCTTAATCTCAGTGGAGATAGTTACTGATAAACAGCTACCTACGCTGCATGTTCATGTCGTTCCTAAATGAGCTTTTATCTCTCTCCCCTCACCACAAATCAGATTCTTCTGAGGAGTTCCCGGTACATTACCCTTTGCCCTGTGTAATTACTTTAACAAGCTATAGCTGTTTTTATTCTCAGAAGGTTTACTCCCTGATATACAGCTGCCTACCCCCTTCGTAAGTGCAGGTCCTAAATGAGCTTTTTTCTCGGTTCCCTCACCACAATCCAGATTCTTTTGGGGAGTTACCAGTACAGTAACCATACCAGGAAGTACTTAATTTATTAAGCTACTGCTTTTCTTAATCTCGTTGGAGATATTTACTGATAAACAGTTACCTACGCTGCATGTTCATGTCGTTCCTAAATGAGCTTTTATCTCTCTCCCCTCACCACAAATCAGATTCTTCTGAGGAGTTCCGCGTACATTATCCTTGCCCCTGTGTAATTACCTTAACAAGCTCCAGCTGTTTTTATTCTCAGAAGGTTTACTCCCTGATATACAGCTGCCTACCCCCTTCGTAAGTGCAGGTCCTAAATGAGCTTTTTTCTCTGTTCCCTCACCACAATCCAGATTCTTTTGGGGAGTTACCAGTACAGTAACCATACCAGGAGGGGCTTAACTTATTAAGCAACTGCTTTTCTTAATCTCAGTGGAGATATTTACTGATAAACAGCTACCTATGCAGCATGTTCATGTCGTTCCTAAATGAGCTTTGATCTCTCTCCCCTCACCACAAATCAGATTCTTCTGAGGAGTGCCCAGTACATTATCCTTTCCCCTGTGTAATTACCTTAACAAGCTCCAGCTGTTTTTATTCTCAGAAGGTTTACTCCCTGATATACAGCTGCCTACCCCCTTCGTAAGTGCAGGTCCTAAATGAGCTTTTCTCTCTGTTCCCTCACCACATTCCAGATTCTTTTGGGGAGTTACCAGTACAGTAACCATACCAGGAAGTACTTAATTTATTAAGCTACTGCTTTTCTTAATCTCAGTGGAGATATTTACTGATAAACAGCTACCTATGCAGCATGTTCATGTCGTTCCTAAATGACCTTTTATATCTCTCCCCTCACCACAAATCAGATTCTTCCGAGGAGTTCCCAGTACATTATCCTTTCCCCTGTGTAATTACCTTAACAAGCTCCAGCTGTTTTTATTCTCAGAAGGTTTACTCCCTGATATACAGCTGCCGACCCCGTTCGAAAGTGCAGGTCCTAAATGAGCTTTTTTCTCTGTTCGGTCACCACAATCCAGATTCTTTTGGGGAGTTACCAGTACAGTAACCATACCAGGAAGTACTTAATTTATTAAGCTACTGCTTTTCTTAATCTCAGTGGAGATAGTTACTGATAAACAGCTACCTACGCTGCATGTTCATGTCGTTCCTAAATGAGCTTTTATCTCTCTCCCCTCACCACAAATCAGATTCTTCTGAGGAGTTCCCGGTACATTATCCTTGCCCCTGTGTAATTACCTTAACAAGCTCCAGCTGTTTTTATTCTCAGAAGGTTTACTCCCTGATATACAGCTGCCTACCCCCTTCGTAAGTGCAGGTCCTAAATGAGCTTTTTTCTCTGTTCCCTCACCACAATCCAGATTCTTTTGGGGAGTTACCAGTACAGTAACCATACCAGGAGGGGCTTAACTTATTAAGCAACTGCTTTTCTTAATCTCAGTGGAGATATTTACTGATAAACAGCTACCTATGCAGCATGTTCATGTCGTTCCTAAATGAGCTTTGATCTCTCTCCCCTCACCACAAATCAGATTCTTCTGAGCAGTGCCCAGTACATTATCCTTTCCCCTGTGTAATTACCTTAACAAGCTCCAGCTGTTTTTATTCTCAGAAGGTTTACTCCCTGATATACAGCTGCCTACCCCCTTCGTAAGTGCAGGTCCTAAATGAGATTTTCTCTCTGTTCCCTCACCACATTCCAGATTCTTTTGGGGAGTTACCAGTACAGTAACCGTACCAGGAAGTACTTAATATATTAAGCTACTGCTTTTCTTAATCTCAGTGGAGATATTTACTGATAAACAGCTACCTATGCAGCATGTTCATGTCGTTCCTAAATGAGCTTTTATCTCTCTCCACTCACAACAAATCAAGTTCTTCTGAGGAGTTCCCAGTTTATTATCCTTTCCCCGGTGTAATTACCTTAACAAGCTCCAGCTGTTTTTATTCTCAGAAAGTTTACTCCCTGATATACAGCTGCCTACCCCCTTCGAAAGTGCAGGTCCTAAATGAGCTTTTTCCTCTGCTCCCTCACCACAATCCAGATTCTTTTGGGGAGTTACCAGTACAGTAACCATACCAGGAAGTACTTAATTTATTAAGCTACTGCTTTTCTTAATCTCAGTGGAGATATTTACTGATAAACAGCTACGTACGCAGCATGTTCAAGTCGTTCCTAAATGAGCTTTTATCTCTCTCCCCTCAGCACAAATCAGATTCTTTGAGGAGTTCCCAGTACATTATCCTTTCCCCTGTGTAATTACCTTAACCAGCTCCAGCTGTTTTTATTCTCAGAAGGTTTACTCCCTGATATACAGCTGCCTACCCCCTTCGTAAGTGCAGGTCCTAAATGAGCTTCTTTCTCTGTTCCCTCACCACAATCCAGATTCTTTTGGGGAGTTACCAGTACAGTAACCAAACCAGGAAGTACTTAATTTATTAAGCTACTGTTTTTCTTAATCTCAGTGGAGATATTTACTGATAAACAGCTACCTACGCAGCATGTTCATGTCGTTCCTAAATGACCTTTTATATCTCTCCCCTCACCACAAATCAGATTCTTCCGAGGAGTTCCCAGTACATTATCCTTTCCCCTGTGTAATTACCTTAACAAGCTCCAGCTGTTTTTATTCTCAGAAGGTTTACTCCCTGATATACAGCTGCCTACCCCCTTCGTAAGTGCAGGTCCTAAATGAGCTTTTTTCTGTATTCCCTCACCAAAATCCAGATTCTCCTTGGGAGTTACCAGTACAGTAACCATACCAGGACGTACTTAATTTATTAAGCTACTGCTTTTCTTAATCTCAGTGGAGATATTTACTGATAAACAGCTACGTACGCAGCATATTCCTGTCGTTCTTAAATTAGCTTTTATCTCTCTCCCCTCACCACAAATCAGATTCTTCTGAGGAGTTCCCGGTACATTACCCTTTCCCCTGTGTAATTACTTTAACAAGCTATAGCTGTTTTTATTCTCCGAAGGTTTACTCCCTGATATACAGCTGCCTACCCCCTTCGTAAGTGCAGGTCCTAAATGAGCTTTTTTGTCTGTTCCCTCACCACAATCCAGATTCTTTTGGGGAGTTACCAGTACAGTAACCATACCAGGAAGTACTTAATTTATTAAGCTACTGCTTTTCTTAATCGCAGTGGAGATATTTACTGATAAACAGCTACCTACGCAGCATGTTCATGTCGTTCCTAAATGACCTTTTATCTCTCTCCCCTCACCACAAATCAGATTCTTCTGAGGAGTTCCCAGTACATTATCCTTTACCCTGTGTAATTACGTTAACAAGCTCCAGCTGTTTTTATTCTCAGAAGGTTTACTCCATGATATACAGCAGCCTAGCCTCTTCGTAAGTGCAGGTCCTAAATGAGCTTTTTTCTATCTTCCCTCACCACAATCCAGATTCTTTTGGGGAGTTACCAGTACAGTAACCATACGAGGAAGTACTTAATTTATTAAGATACTGCTTTTCTTAATCTCAGTAGAGATATTTACTGATAAACAGCTACCTACGCAGCATGTTCATGTCGTTCCTAAATGAGCTTTTATCTCTCTCCCCTCACCACAAATCAGAATCTTCTGAGGAGTTCCCAGTACATTATCCTTTCCCTGTGTAATTACCTTAACATGCTCCAGCTGTTTTAATTCACAGAAGGTTTACTCCCTGATATACAGCTGCCTACCCCCTTCGTAAGTGCAGGTCCTAAATGAGCTTTTTTCTCTGTTCCCTCACCACAATCCAGATTCTTTTGGAGAGTTACCAACAGTAAGCAAACAAGGAAGAAATTAATTTATTAAGCTACTGCTTTTCTTAATCTCAGTGGAGATATTTACTGATAAACAGCTACCTACGCAGCATGTTCATGTCGTTCCTAAATGAGCTTTTATCTCTCTCCCGTCACCACAAATCAGATTCTTCTGAGGAGTTCCCAGTACATTATCCTTTCCCCTGTGTAATTACCTTAACAAGCTCCAGCTGTTTTTATTCTCAGAAGGTTTACTCCCTGATATACTGCTGCCTACCCCCTTCGTAAGTGCAGGTCCTAAATGAGCTTTTCTCTCTGTTCCCTCACCACAATCCTGATTCTTTTGGGGAGTTACCAGTACAGTAACCATACCAGGAAGTACTTAATTTATTAAGCTACTGCTTTTCTCAATCTCAGTGGAGATATTTACTGATAAACAGCTACCTACGCAGCATGTTCATGTCGTTCCTAAATGAGCTTTTATCTCTCTCCCCTCACCACAAATCAGATTATTTTGAGGAGTTCCCAGTACATTATCCTTTCCCCTGTGTAATTACCTTAACGAGCTGAAGCTGTTTTTATTCTCAGAAGGTTTACTCCCTGATATACAGCTGCCTAACCCCTTCGTAAGTGCAGGTCTTAAATGAGCTTTTTTCTCTGTTCCCTCAACACAATCCAGATTCTTTTGGGGAGTTACCAGTACAGTAACCATACCAGGAAGTACTTAATTTATTAAGCTACTGCTTTTCTTAATCTCAGTGGAGATATTTACTGATAATCAGCTACGTACGCAGCATGTTCATGTCGTTCCTAAATGAGCTTTTATCTCTCTCCCCTCACCACAAATCAGATTCTTCTGAGGAGTCCCCAGTACATTATCCTTTCCCCTGTGTAATTACCTTAACAAGCTCCTGCTGTTTTTATTCTCCGAAGATTTACTCCCTGATATACAGCTGCCTACCCCCTTCGAAAGTGCAGGTCCTAAATGAGCTTTTTTCTCTGTTCCCTCAACACAATCCAGATTCTTTTGGGGAGTTACCAACAGTAAGCAAACCAGGAAGTAATTAATTTATTAAGCTACTGCTTTTCTTAATCTCAGTGGAGATATTTATTGATAAACAGCTACCTACGCAGCATGTTCATGTCGTTCCTAAATGAGCTTTTATCTCTCTCCCCTCACCACAAATCAGATTTTTCTGAGGAGTTCCCAGTACATTATCGTTTCCCCTGTGTAATTACCTTAACAAGCTCCAGCTGTTTTTATTCTCAGAAGGTATACTCCCTGATATACAGCTGCCTACCCCCTTCGAAAGTGGAGGTCGTAAATGAGATTTTTTCTCTGTTCCCTCAACACAATCCAGATTCTTTTGGGGAGTTACCAGTACAGTAACCATACCAGGAAGTACTTAATTTATTAAGCTACTGCTTTTCTCAATCTCAGTGGAGATATTTACTGATAAACAGCTACCTACGCAGCATGTTCATGTCGTTCCTAAATGAGCTTTTATCTCTCTCCCCTCACCACAAATCAGATACTTTTGAGGAGTTCCCAGTACATTATCCTTTCCCCTGTGTAATTGCCTTAACAAGCTGAAGCTGTTTTTATTCTCAGAAGGTTTACTCCCTGATATACAGCTGCCTAACCCCTTCGTAAGTGCAGGTCCTAAATGAGCTTTTTTCTCTGTTCCCTCACCACAGTCCAGATTCTTTTGGGGAGTTACCAGTACAGTAACCATACCAGGAAGTACTTAATTTATTAAGCTACTGCTTTTCTTAATCTCAGTGGAGATATTTACTGATAATCAGCTACGTACGCAGCATGTTCATGTCGTTCCTAAATGAGCTTTTATCTCTCTCCCCTCACCACAAATCAGATTCTTCTGAATTGTTCCCAGCACATTATCCTTTCCCTTGTGTAATTACCTTAACAAGCTCCAGCTGTTTTTATTCTCAGAAGGTTTACTCCCTGATATATAGCTGCCTACCCCCTTCGTAAGTGCAGGTCCTAAATGAGCTTTTTTCTCTGTTCCCTCACCACAATCCAGATTCTTTTGGGGAGTTACCAGTACAGTAACCATACCAGGAAGTACTTAATTTATTAAGTTACTGCTTTTCTTAATCTCAGTGGAGATATTTACTGATAAACAGCTACCTACGCAGCATGTTCATGTCGTTCTAAATGAGCTTTTATCTCTCTCCCCTCACCACAAATCAGATTCTTCTGAGGAGTTCCCAGTACATTATCCTTTCCCCTGTGTAATTACCTTAACAAGCTCCAGCTGTTTTTATTCTCAGAAGGTTTACTCCCTGATATACTGCTGCCTACCCCCTTCGTAAGTGCAGGTCCTAAATGAGCTTTTTTCTCTGTTCCCTCACCACAATCCTGATTCTTTTGGGAAGTTACCAGTACAGTAACCATAGCAGGAAGTACTTAATTTATTAAGCTACTGCTTTTCTTAATCTAAGTGGAGATATTTACTGATAAACAGCTACCTACGCAGCATGTTCATGTCGTTCTTAAATGAGCTTTTATCTCTCTCCCCTCACATCAAATCAGATTCTTCTGAGGAGCTCCCAGTACAATATCCTTTCCCCTGTGTAATTACCTTAACAAGCTCCAGCTGTTTTTACTCTCAGAATGTTTACTCCCTGATATACAGCTGCCTACCCCCTTCGTAAGTGCAGGTCCTAAATGAGCTTTTTTGTCTGTTCCTTCACCACAATCCAGATTCTTTTGGGGAGTTACCAGTACAGTAACCATACCAGGAATTACTTAATTTATTAAGCTACTGCTTTTCTTAATCTCAGTGGAGATATTTACTGATAAACAGCTACCTAAGCAGCATGTTCATGTCGTTCCTAAATGAGCTTTTATCTCTCTGCCCTCACCACAAATCAGATTCTTCTGAGGAGTTCCCAGTACATTATCATTTCCCCTGTGTAATTACCTTAACAAGCTCCAGCTGTTTTTATTCTCAGAAGGTTTACTCCCTGATATACAGCTGCCTACACCCTTCGAAAGTGGAGGTCCTAAATGAGCTTTTTTCTCTGTTCCCTCAACACAATCCAGATTCTTTTGGGGAGTTACCAGTACAGTAACCATACCAGGAAGTACTTAATTTATTAAGCTACTGCTTTTCTCAATCTCAGTGGAGATATTTACTGATAAACAGCTACCTACGCAGCATGTTCATGTCGTTCCTAAATGAGCTTTTATCTCTCTCCCCTCACCACAAATCAGATTATTTTGAGGAGTTCCCAGTACATTATCCTTTCCCCTGTGTAATTACCTTAACGAGCTGAAGCTGTTTTTATTCTCAGAAGGTTTACTCCCTGATATACAGCTGCCTAACCCCTTCGTAAGTGCAGGTCTTAAATGAGCTTTTTTCTCTGTTCCCTCAACACAATCCAGATTCTTTTGGGGAGTTACCAGTACAGTAACCATACCAGGAAGTACTTAATTTATTAAGCTACTGCTTTTCTTAATCTCTGTGGAGATATTTACTGATAATCAGCTACGTACGCAGCATGTTCATGTCGTTCCTAAATGAGCTTTTATCTCTCTCCCCTCACCACAAATCAGATTCTTCTGAGGAGTCCCCAGTACATTATCCTTTCCCCTGTGTAATTACCTTAACAAGCTCCTGCTGTTTTTATTCTCCGAAGATTTACTCCCTGATATACAGCTGCCTACCCCCTTCGAAAGTGCAGGTCCTAAATGAGCTTTTTTCTCTGTTCCCTCAACACAATCCAGATTCTTTTGGGGAGTTACCAACAGTAAGCAAACCAGGAAGTAATTAATTTATTAAGCTACTGCTTTTCTTAATCTCAGTGGAGATATTTACTGATAAACAGCTACCTACGCAGCATGTTCATGTTGTTCCTAAATGACCTTTTATCTCTCTCCCCTCACCACAAATCAAATTCTTCTGAGGAGTTCCCAGTACATTATCCTTTCCCCTGTGTAATTACCTTAACAAGCTCCAGCTGTTTTTATTCTCAGGAGGTTTACTGCCTGATTTACAGCTGCCTACCACCTTCGTAAGTGCAGGTCCTAAATGAGCTTTTTTCTCTGTTCCCTCACCATAATCCAGATTCTTTTTGGAGTTACCAGTACAGGAACCATACCAGGAAGTACTTAATTTATTAAGCTACTGCTTTTCTTAATTTCAGTGGAGATATTTACTGATAAACAGCTACCTACGCAGCATGTTCATGTCGTTCCTAAATGAGCTTTTATCTCTCTCCCCTCACCACAAATCAGATTCTTCTGAGGAGTTCCCAGTACATTATCCTTTCCCCTGTGTAATTTCCTTAACAAGCTCCTGCTGTTTTTATTCTCAGAAGGTTTACTCCCTGATATACAGCTGCCTACCCCCTTCGTAAGTGCAGGTCCTAAATGAGCTTTTTTGTCTGTTCCCTCACCACAATCCAGATTCTTTTGGGGAGTTACCAGTACAGTAACCATACCAGGAAGTACTTAATTTATTAAGCTACTGCTTTTCTTAATCTCAGTGGAGATATTTACTGATAAACAGCTACCTACGCAGCATGTTCATGTCGTTCCTAAATGAGCATTTATCTCTCTCCCCTCACCACAAATCAGATTCTTCTGAGGAGTTCCCAGTACATTATCCTTTCCCCTGTGTAATTACCTTAACAAGCTCCAGCTGTTTTTATTCACAGAAGGTTTACTCCCTGATGTACAGCTGCCTACCCCCTTCGAAAGTGCAGGTCCTAAATGAGCTTTTTTCTCTGTTCCCTCACCACAATCCAGATTCTTTTGGGGAGTTACCAGTACAGTAACCATACCAGGAAGTACTTAATTTATTAAGCTACTGCTTTTCTTAATCTCAGTGGAGATATTTACTGATAAACAGCTACCTACGCAGCATGTTCATGTCGTTCCTAAATGAGCTTTTATCTCTCTCACCTCACCACAAATCAGATTCTTCTGAATTGTTCCCAGCACATTATCCTTTTCCATGTGTAATTACCTTAACAAGCTCCAGCTGTTTTTATTCTCAGAAGGTTTCCTCGCAGATATACAGCTGCCTACCCCCTTCGTAAGTGCAGGTCCTAAATGAGCTTTTTTCTCTGTTCCCTCACCACAATCCAGATTCTTTTGGGGAGTTACCAGTACAGTAACCATACGAGGAAGTACTTAATTTATGAAGCTACTGCTTTTCTTAATCTCAGTGGAGATATTTACTGATAAACAGCTACGTACGCAGCATGTTCATGTCGTTCTTAAATGAGCTTTTATCTCTCTCCCCTCAGCACAAATCAGATTCTTCTGAGGAGCTCCCAGTACATTATCCTTTCCCCTGTGTAATTACTTTAACAAGCTCCAGCTGTTTTTACTCTCAGAATGTTTACTCCCTGATATACAGCTGCCTACCCCCTTCGTAAGTGCAGGTCCTAAATGAGCTTTTTTGTCTGTTCCCTCACCACAATCCAGATTCTTTTGGGGAGTTACCAGTACAGTAACCATACCAGGAAGTACTTAATTTATTAAGCTACTGCTTTTCTTAATCTCAGTGGAGATATTTACTGATAAACAGCTACCTAAGCAGCATGTTCATGTCGTTCCTAAATGAGCTTTTATCTCTCTGCCCTCATCACAAATCAGATTCTTCTGAGGAGTTCCCAGTACATTATCATTTCCCCTGTGTAATTACCTTAACAAGCTCCAGCTGTTTTTATTCTCAGAAGGTTTACTCCCTGATATACAGCTGCCTACCCCCTTCGAAAGTGGAGGTCCTAAATGAGCTTTTTTCTCTGTTCCCTCAACACAATCCAGATTCTTTTGGGGAGTTACCAGTACAGTAACCATACCAGGAAGTACTTAATTTATTGAGCGACTGCTTTTCTCAATCTCAGTGGAGATATTTACTGATAAACAGCTACCTACGCAGCATGTTCATGTCGTTCCTAAATGAGCTTTTATCTCTCTCCCCTCACCACAAATCAGATTCTTTTGAGGAGTTCCCAGTACATTATCCTTTCCCCTGTGTAATTACCTTAACAAGCTGAAGCTGTTTTTATTCTCAGAAGGTTTACTCCCTGATATACAGCTGCCTAACCCCTTCGTAATTGCAGGTCCTAAATGAGCTTTTTTCTCTGTTCCCTCACCACAATCCAGATTCTTTTGGGGAGTTACCAGTACAGTAACCATACCAGGAAGTACTTAATTTATTAAGCTACTGCTTTTCTTAATCTCAGTGGAGATATTTACTGATAATCAGCTACGTACGCAGCATGTTCATGTCGTTCCGAAATGAGCTTTTATCTCTCTCCCCTCACCACAAATCAGATTCTTCTGAGGAGTTCCCAGTACATTATCCTTTCCCCTGTGTAATTACCTTAACAAACTCCTGCTGTTTTTATTCTCCGAAGGTTTACTCCCTGATATACAGCTGCCTACCCCCTTCGAAAGTGCAGGTCCTAAATGAGCTTTTTTCTCTGTTCCCTCAACACAATCCAGATTCTTTTGGGGAGTTAAAAGTACAGTAACCATACCAGGAAGGACTTAATTTATTAAGCTACTGCTTTTCTCAATCTCAGTGGAGATATTTACTGATAAACAGCTACCTACGCAGGATGTTCATGTCGTTCCTAAATGAGCTTTTATCTCTCTCCCCTCACCACAAATCAGATTCTTTTGAGGAGTTCCCAGTACATTATCCTTTCCCCTGTGTAATTACCTTAACAAGCTCCAGCTGTTTTTATTCTCAGAAGGTTTACTCCCTGATATACAGCTGACTACCCCCTTCGTAAGTGCAGGTCCTAAATGAGCTTTTTTCTCTGTTCCCTCACCACAATCCAGATTCTTTTGGGGAGTTACCAGTACAGTAACCATACCAGGAAGTACTTAATTTATTAAGCTACTGCTTTTCTTAATCTCAGTGGAGATATTTACTGATAAACAGCTACGTACGCAGCATGTTCATGTCGTTCCTAAATGAGCTTTTATCTCTCTCCCCTCACCACAAATCAGATTCTTCTGAGGAGTTCCCAGTACATTATCCTTTCCCCTGTGTAATTACCTTAACAAGCTCCACCTGTTTTTATTCTCAGAAGGTTTACACCCTGATATACAGCTGCCTACCCCCTTCCTAAGTGTAGGTCCTAAATGAGCTTTCTTCTCTGTTCCCTCACCACAATCCAGATTCTTTTGGGGAGTTACCAACAGTAAGCAAACCAGGAAGTAATTAATTTATTAAGCTACTGCTTTTCTTAATCTCAGT
>NW_025960439.1:0-45123 GCF_023159225.1 Perognathus longimembris pacificus
GAGCTACTCAGGAGCCTGGGATTTGAAAAGTAGGCATGGATAAACAAACCTGTGAGAGACTTATCTCTGATTTATGTGTACCAAATGAACCTACAAACCAAAAACTGCTAATGAAGCTGTGCTTCAATATTCAATTATTAGACTGAGCAAACCAGCTGAGCAACCTGAAGAGATGTACAAGAAAAAATAAATACAAAACAATATACAAAGAAATAACAAAGACTGCATGGAGGAGACACTGATTCTTCTGAGAGAACAAAAGGGGAACGATTCTGCCCTATGCACCACTGCCCCAACATTGAGCTTTGTCACTGCTTGAGCTAGCCTGGGATTTTGGACGCACTAGGCCAGAGCTACAAGCTGGAGGCCTCAGACATGGGCAGAATCCAGAGATCCTTCCATTGCTGTCTGAGGTTGTTGGAGGGTCTGCGTTCTGGAGGAAACCCTCCCATTAGATAAAGGTTGTCACCATTGTGGGCCCTTCTTCCTATTCTCTACAGTCACACATGCTTTCAGACAGTTTTCCAGTACTGCAAACAATACATGAGATGATAAGTTACAAAATGGAAATGTTTATTCTGGCTCACAGCTGCTGTAGAGCTTGTTCTAGGACCACTGAGATTTAGGATCCAAGCTTCCATTTGGGCTTTGAATTTTCATTCTTCCCTAATTCCAAAGTCCAAGTCAGGTTTTCATGTTCAATTAGTGTTTTCTATATTCTGGGGGTTTGTATTTTGTTTCTTCTGTGTATGAGAAGAGATGGGTATTCTGTTGTCACTAGAGGTATGGACAAACGTGTGAGGGTTTGCACCCTGTGATTTCCAGCACATTAATTCAATGGCGCTGAAGTCTCCCATGTACTGTGTTTTCCTCCCTATTTTTAAATCCCTCTTCAAATGTAAAGGCAAAAACGGGACATGGCTCAAGCTAGTGTTGGTGGCACAGACCTGGTGCCCCAGCTACTTAGAAGGCAGGGACAGGAGAATGCCAGGCTCTGAAGTTCCTGACAAGCCTGGACAACACCGTAGAGACCACCTGAAAGGGAAACTATAAACCCCCGGCAGCTATCCATGGCTGTCCATGCTGTGTGAGGTTTAAGCCGGCTAGTTCAGGAGGCAGTTGATAAAAATCATAACGGGGGATATTTTGTGCCAAATATTGTTTCATCTGAACCTTCTCAAACATCGTGACTGTGGCTTACACTCCCCACAATTCCATTGCCCTCGGCCTGCTCTAACTACATGCCACAAAGGAGCAGCTTGTAAACAGCAGACATTTCTTCTCACAGATCCAGAGGCTGGAAGTTCACCATCAAGGCACCTCAGATGCAGGGTCTGGGAGGCCCTGCTCTCTGGATGGCAGGCAACTCCATCAACAATGGCTAGAGAGCTCTCTGGGGAGGGGGAGGAGAGCCCCCACTCCAATGTGAATGCTTCCACCCTCATGACCTGCCGCCCTCACAATGCCCATGCGCCAATGCATTCCTGTAAAAGATGAGCGCCCCCAAAGCAATTTTGGATAAGGCACAAACTAAAGATGAATGAGTCAGGTTTGGCTCCTGTGCATTTGTAAACATTTGAGTGTGCGTGAGTGTGCTCACAGGTGTGTGCCCACATAAGTGTCTGTATGCGTGTGCAACTGCCCATGATTCTTAGTGGAATGAAGTTGCTCCTCAGCTCCTCTGATTGTCTCAGCCCCATTTTCTGGGTGTTATAAACCAGCAACACCAATTGTTAAGGAAAACAGGCAATGGGGGTGCTTGTGGGTGTGCACTTCTGACAACACGCAAGGATACAGTACTAGAAAGAACCCAGAGACTACCTGAGGACACCGAGGAATATCAAGATGCAGAGAGGACTGATCCAGGGCCTCGCCTGGTAAGAACTAGCGGTGCTACTGAATTCACACGCGACTCCTGGAAGCCGAGTGCCCATGGAAGGTGGGGTGAAGGATAGAGTGTAAATCTGCAAATCCTTTTTGAGACACAGAAACACATGGCTCACTGGGGAGGTCTACTCGGGAGTAGGATGAGAAAGAGGAGCCCACGAGTCCTTCCCCGTGGGGACCGCTGACATCATGGAGGCTGGGAGCCGCTTTCCTGGGATGTCCTCAGCCACCTCGAGTGTCCAGAGACAGTGAAGGCACCATGTTCTCATGTTGCTGCCCAAATTCAGCCGACTCAGGCCTCAGTGGATCCTGGAGGCAGTACCTGTGTGTGTGGAGACACCAGAGAAGGCCTTGATCCTGCTCTCAACTAGACACCGTGGCCACTCTCCATAGAGGACCACCAGCGGTACCCACACACCCAGGCCAGACCAACACGGGCCAGGGAAGCAGCCTTCCACTACCGGAAGAACGCCGGCCCCCAATGCTACAGATCTGCAGCTCAGTGTGCACACATGAAATGAGAGAATCTGACCTCCACCTGTGGCACAGGAAGACCACCCACCAGTTTAGCTGCTGGGGCTGTGGAGCTGACTTTGGCTTTGACAGACCCATCCCATTCTGTGACGGTGCAAGATGAGCCACAAGGGGCACACCTGTAACTGTACCTGAGCAAGCCGTGCTCATCTCATGAAGCCAAACACCTTCTGTTTGTAGAGTATGAGCAGCAACACCATGGTGCAGCTGCTGAGGACCTCAAGCTGACAATGGACATTACAGAGCTGCCTCCAGCTGGGACAGCCCCTGAAGAGCCAAGAAATTATACCGATGTTAGCAATGTTGAGCTGAAAAGACCTGTGTCTCCCAACAGAAGCCATTCCATCTGTGGCATTTCAATCCAGAACATCCGGGGACTTGCTTCCTCAGACAATGTCCTGACACAACTGTAAGTGGATCAGAGAAGGTGCTGGGCATGGGCTCAGTGGGACATTACCCACTGGTTCCGAGGACTCTGCCTTTGCCTATCCCTGGGAGAACAGTGTCATGAGAAGGAGGACAGCACAGGCACCTGGAAGGCAAGGAGATGGGGCCTGAGGTGAGCTGCTGCACTGGAACTATACTCAACTTCCCGTCCTTCCCCATTCCTAATCAACTTGTCTTTGTTCCCAGGGGCTGGAGGAGCATGGACAGGGGAAAGGGCTGTTCCCAGGGACCCAATTGCAGAGAGAAGGAGTCAGCGTACCCCATGTTACAGGTCAGGTCCTGTGCAGATGCGCGGCTCACATTGCTTTTCCACTGTGTGGCTGCAGTTAAACTGGAGAGAGAGAGAATGCTGAGGTCAGGGAGTGGGGGATGGGCTAACTGTGGGCGCTCCTCACAGCAGAGCCACTCAGGAAGTTCATGGCTACATCCTGCCTATGGCTGACCCTGAGGCTCTGCTCATTCCATTGCAAGTTTGGGAACTGGCCCTAGGTGGAGGAAATCCAATACGGCCCAGGCCTCTCTAGCAGCCCTTTCGGAAGGTTTCTGAGCTGCACAGGACGTGAGAAACTTCTCTCCTCCCACCTGGAAGACTTGCCACTGATTTCCTGACAGTGCAAATAGAGATGGTTTCCAATACAGTTCTGCTTCTTAAAAATACATTCCTCAGAAATGGTCACATGACTTTTGTCTTGTCTCTAACTTGTGCCAGGTATGTGGAGCTGCTGGCTACATGGCAAGAGTTGTCAGAGCTCTGTCTGTTGAGGAGCTATGATTATAGATGTAGACCACAGTTGCTGGATTACTTTTCTTAGTAGAGTAACCTCTCTTTGTGTAGCAAGGTGTGGCCTTAAAGTCTAGATCTCCTTTCCTCAGGCTCACTGTGGGCATGACAGCATGTGCCACCGTGTGTTGTTTAGTATTTCCCAAGTACTGAATACTCCTATTGCCCAGGGAGGATTCCCTCCGTAGTCTGAATCTTCTCTACACTAATTCCTCTCCTGGACAATCTTCTCTGTCATCCAGGACTTTTTCATAACACCTACTCAAGTTCATGGGGAAGAGGAAGCAATGAGTTTGGAAGAGCAATCATGAGGAAAATAGCCTAAGAAGTGCAGGGAAAGAATGTTGTGAACCATCGGCTCCCATGGCCCTCTATTTAATCCTAGCTACTCAGAAAGGGAGATGGAAGAATCTAGGTTAGAAGCCAACATGGGAAGAAGATGCTGTGAGACTCTTATCACCAATGAACCGGGGAAAAGCTGTTTCTGAGGTTGTGGCAGCAGTGAAATCTCAAAGCCAGGAGAGTGGCAATATGGGAACAATGAATGGCCTGGATATGGGTGCAAAGCAACAGAAGGCAACTTGCAGCATCTGGTAATACTGAGCTTGTTCTATTGGATATGATTTGCCTCCAGAAGATGTTCCTACAAACAACGGACATCCCTGGCACATATCCTCAGAAGGCCTGAGAGAGTTTCTATGGTCCTATATCACTATCTCCCAAGACTTGCCTCCCATCTCAGTGTCTCGGGTTCGGGGGGGGGGGGTCAGCCATTACAACAGATGCAGTGAACAGCAGTAGAACCAAAGACCAGGAAGGAGTGGACCACGGGAAGCTAGAGAAGGTTGAGAGAAATGCCCACTTGTGGCATTGGCCAAACACAGTCAGCAGGCGTCCGAATGCATCCTGAATCAGTTGTCCAAGTCCTGTTTAGCCAGGGGAGAAGGCCAGATAGCCCACAGCATTTTCAGGCCTGTTCACACTCAAGGCATGGCCAGACAATCCTAGATGACTGTGCAGTCAATAGAGGTTAGAAAGACCTGTTAGTACATTCTTCCTCAGGACCCATAATGCCACTCCAGGACGTTCTCCTCCCTCACTTATATCATGCCACAAACCATTTGAATCTGGAGTTCTGACCTGTCAGCCTACATACATTCAGTCCACGTCAGTCTAGACACCTATATGGGTCTTGACGGTGTGTGTTAATTCTGGTGCCCCAAAAGCCAAATCACGGCAAGCCGCTTCCAGGCTTTTCTTTGGTTCACCACAGTAACTTCAATCTAGCCTGTGGCTGGGAAGCAAGCCTAGGCCTAGAGGAGGGTGTGGCTGTGCTCATCCATGCAGTGGAGTGAGATGTCACGGGGTTGTGATAGGCAAACCCAAGAGAGGGAGCACATCTCACCCTCCAGTACTGTCAGGGGAGAGGAGGTCCAGAGCATCAGGGCCTCAGACACACAGAGGACAAAGCACAAGGGATGCTGGGAAAGTGTACACCGGACAAGAGACTGGCCCAAGTGCCACTTCCACACTATGTATTCCCGATTGATCAAAGTTTACAGGCCAGATCAATCACTTTCCTGTACAGAGAGCTCCGGTCTCCACTGTCCTCTGCTTTCTCAGAACAGAGCAAGTCTAAGAAGCACCTTGCAAGGATGGAGTTCCAAGCTCTGTGTTCCTTATCCTCAGACAAGCTTCCCCTCCCCTCCACCTGTGCCTTTCCCTGAACATCCACAGTCAATGGAGGATTCCGGGGTAAAGCTGTGGCTCATAACTCGAGCACTTAGCTCTCAAACTTGAGGCTCTGGGTTTCACCTGAAGGATCACCAACGGGAAATCCAATCAGGTAAACCTGGACTTCCCAATGTAATCTTTTCATCCTGAAATAGAATACATAATCCTTTCTGTACGTGCAGGGACTCTCTACATTCAGACTTGTAGGTAGAATGAACTATGTTATCAAGAGCTGTTCTCATATCAAAAGCATCGTAGTATTTGTGTTATTTAGGCTTGGGCTAACTTTTCCAAACAGAAAGAGAAAGGAATGTCTGCCCGGGCTCAAGTGTGATAGTACCTTTCAAGCAAGTATGAGGCCTTCACTTTAAACTCCAGCTATCCCCACCCAATGAAAACAAAGCTTGATTTCCAAATTCATACGAATTGAAAAAGAAAAGCCTTAAATTCCCAGAGCGAGACAGAGAGAGAGAGAGAGAGAGAGAGAGAGAGAGAGAGAGAGACACACACACAGAGACAGGCAGAGAGAAACAGAAAGAGACAGATAGAAGGCTTGAATTTGGGACCCTGAGTCTTGAGTCCAACATTTATGTTTGCAAGTTATTAGGGATTGAGTGGCAAGCATTTTTCTGTCATTCTCTCACTTCTGAGATCCTCAAATTACAGAAACTTGAGTAATAGGATCCTAGGAGCCTGCAAGGGTTGCGGCACCTCAGGTGTTTTGGGCGATAATCTTTGGGGGCATGAACTCAGGCTTGGGTGGTATTCCAGAGCTGGATTGGCTCATGGCTAGCACTCTACTACTTTGAGCCACAGGCTGATTTCCTATTTTCTAGTGATGAACTGGAGATGAAAATCTCAGAGACTTTCCTGCCATGACTGTCTTTGAATCCTGACCTCAGATCTCAGCCTCCCGAGCAGCTAGGATTGCAGGTGTGAGCTCCAGCACCCAGCATTTCTGTTTATTCAGAAGACAGAAGCAGGAGGATACAATATGTGGGATGGGTAGCTCCACAAAGAGAGAACTTTACTCAGGAGCTGTTGGGCTACATCTGTAATCTTAGTTACTCAAGAAGTAGAGATTTGATGACTGTGGTTCAAACCCAGTTCATATAGGAAAGTCCATGAGACACTTATGGTTGCATAACGACCAAGAAGCCAGAAAGTGGCAATGTAGCTTAGATAGTAGAGTCCCAGCCTTGAGGCAAACAGTATGGGGCAGCTCCGATTCCCTGATGTCAATCTCCAGTACTACCACAAGGATAAGCAAAGCGACACATTTATGAAAACATTACCACCACCACCACCACCACCAAATCAACCAATATTAACTTAGGAGTAGACCATACAGAAATCCAATGTCCTGTCCTGGGCTTTCTAGCACTCAGAGAGGAAGTATACTTTCTTCCTATCCTGAAGTTTGTGTTTGTTTTTTCTTTTCCTCCTGGTGGTGGTAGGGTAAGTGCTGGTTCTCAGATTTTGAGACTGTTTGGCTAGTGCTGATCACTTTTGTCCCATCTCTAGCCTTCCTATTCTTTTCATGCTAGAGATTGTAACTGTCCAGAAGTGCTTCTGGATCACACACACGTGGACATTTCTGGAGCATATCTCCCTCCCCTCCTTGTTTCCCCCTGAAGGTCATTCTAGAACCCAAAGGTAGTCAGTAATCCACATGTGTCTATTAGAGCAATTTCCATGTAATGTGGAAATTGAGATGTTCTGTCATAATTACAAGCTTGTTTTCCTTCAAATTTGAATCTTGTGATTCAGGCTCCTGATGCCAGCACTTGAGAAACAGAGACAGGAGGATAATGAGTTTATGGTCAGCCTGGACTGTACAAAAATTCCATCTGAGCAAAGAAAGCAAGGCAGGAGCTCAAGACTTGTGCCTGTAATCCTTCCTTCTCAGGTGACTGAGATCTGAGGTTTCTGATTTAAAGTCACTAGGGAAGACAAGTCTGAGAGACATGTATTCCAAACTAGTCAGTGAATGTGGAAGTGGAGCTCTTTCGGGAGTAGTAAAACTCTCGGCTGGAGCACAAAAGGCAAGTGACGGTGCAGACGCTATCTTCAACACCCTGTACCAGGACACGCAAGGACATTCACACATTCATATACACATGAGAGAGAGAGAGAGCGAGAGAGAGAGAGAGAGACAGAGGGAGAGACAGAGAGACAGAGATAGAAAGAGAGAGAAACAGAGAGACATAGACACAGAGACAGAGACAGAGAGACAGAAACGGAGAGAGAGCATCACAGAGACAGAGACACAGAGAGAGAGAGAGAAAAAGAAAAAAAGAGACAGAGACAGAGACACTCACAGAGTCACAGGCACAGAGACAGAGACCCAGACACAAGACACAGAGAGACAGACAGACAGAAGTCGCTGTTTTTGGCATCAGCTCTGGGAATGGAGTCCACTCTGAGCAGTCAGCATGTGGACATCTCTAGGAAGAGACACAGTTATCATGAAGGGCAGATTTCAGTGCTGCACTCATTCCTTGGAAGGAAACAAAGGAGGCTGCAAGTTGACATTAGGGGAAACTAAACCAAGCACTGTTGTCAGTGTGGCGTCAGGACAGAAAGTGCTCACAGTGATTCACCAGCTCCGCTTACAGGACGAGGTCTGTGGCAGCTCACTTCCCTCAAGATTCCTCTTTAGGAGCTGGGTCTCTTGTGGAAATGGGGCATTTCGTGGGTGAGAAATACAAGTGCAGTGTGGATGAGGATAGGTGCTGCTTGTTTAGTCTGAAGTACAGAGAGATGACCTTTCCTTAGGCAAGCAATTAAAAACAAGGAGAGCCCCAAATTTTGGATGTTGTTTATATTTCTAGAAGCAAAAGCAAAAAAGAGAAAAATCAATTTTACTGGTGAGTTGTTAGTGGAATGACGAAATTTGATCCAAGATTATAAGAATGACTTGTGATGGTGATTTTAGTGATACCAAAAATACTACTCTTAGGACAAAAGGAACCCGTTTCAGTAGCTTGTACTTGAAATCACAGCTCTTCTGAAGGTAGAGCAGGAAGTTCCCTGTGGGCCCAGCTGAGCAGAGTTCTGAGACCTCATCTCAACCACTGATGCTGACCTTGGTGGTTCATACCTGTCATCTGGTACTTGTCACACTGGTCCTGGCACAAACATAACACCATGTACCAAAAATGAGTAAAGCCAAAAGAGTGAGGCTCAAGGAAGGAGTGGCTAGCAAGTACAAGCCCCTGAGTTCAAGCTTTAGTATGGAAATTACCCCCCAAAGTAAAATGCCTCACCTGTTTGTTTTGGCATCAGGAGTCTTGCTGTATAGACAGCAGGAGTTTGTGTGCAAGGACTTTCTTCTTAGCCCCTCCTGCTGACATCACAGTTGTGCTCCACACCCCCAGTCTGGAGCCTGCCTCTTGCAGCCTTGCCTCACTTGCTAGGGCGCTGGCCTCCAGTGTAAAGCTCTGAGGCAGTGCCTGAGCCCTGAGATCAATCAGATAATGCATTTGAAACACACATGTTCTAAAGTGAAGCCCTTCCTTCTTTTAGAAATGCTGAAATGACTCTAGGATTACAAAGATAAATATCAAAAAGAAATTGCACAGGTTTTCAAAATGGTGGGTGGATAGTAGTATGATTTTGATATTTTCCAAATATCCAGTATTGTTCCCCTTTACGCCCAAGGGCCAAAGCCACCTGTTCCAGCACCCGGTGTCAGCAGCACTTGGGGCCCTTCCTCTCTGAAAATGCCTCTTGTGGCTCCTTTAACGGGGTCATTCCGCACCTCTGCAGCCTGCACGGAGGGCTCCCTCCTTCTTTAGGACATGGCTCCATCACACGCATGGCATGGATACACTTGCTGTCATGACCTGGACCCAGGCTGTCCTGTGAACCATGGAGGTGCGTACTCATCCCTGATCCTCGGCAGGCCCTCACACCAGCCTGCATCCCTCAGCCTCATCCCAGTGGCGCCCAGCACTGTGCTCAGGGCTCAGGTCCAGCATGGAGGGAAGAGGTGCAGTCATGGCAACCTTGAGTCAGTGGAAAGATGGTGGGGACGGGGGTAGCAGGTCTGTTTAGGATCCTCACCAGGGAGGGAGAGCCAGGCCTCCAGAAGGACAACCCCAGGGCCAGCGGGGATTTCTATCTGCAGGCAAGGGGCAGCTGTGGGCAGCACACGCCAGACCTGCATTCCTGGGCACATCAGGAAATTGGTGAGAGCAAAGCTGGATTCCGTTGGGGCTCTGCCACTCACCAGCTGGACTACAATTTGAAGTCTTCAGTAGGAATATCCTAGTGCCATGCACCCCAAACATGTGTCAAATGCCCACAGAGAGGGAATGCGGAGACTGCACGTAATCGTTCCACGTGTTCTAGCCGTAACTCAACATGGGAGCTCGAGCGTGCCCCGAAGGAGTTTTAGGAAAATCGAAGTGTGGCCCTCGGGTGGATGGTCTGGACTTCCCACAAGCTCCTTCTCCACACCACGCCAGTTCCCTCCGCCTTTCCTCTCTGGGCCACGTTCTCCTGAGGGCTCACTTCCTCCCACACCCCCAGGGCTGCCGCTGCCCACGGCTCGGCTGCACTGTGCGCTGGGAGCTCTGCGTGCCTATGGCCGTGACTTGAACCGGCTTGGTCCCCAGCGCATGCTCCTGTGGGAGGATTCGGAGTCTGTCAGAGGGAAGTGCTAAGGAGGAGGGGTTTTGGGGTTTTGATTTTGTTTGTTTGGGGGTTTTTTGGCTTTAAACAAGAGAAATTTATTCTCACAGTTCTGGAGGCCCAGTGTTTGAAACCCAGGCAGGTATTTGACTCTTGGTAGAATCCTTTCCTTGCTTCTTTCCGGCTTCTGGTGGGGCCTTGCAGTCCTGATGTCCCTGGTCTTGTAGCTGTTCCTCATCTCGGCCCCTGCTGTCACAGTGTTCCTGCTGAGTCTATCTTCTGTCTTCTCATGACGCCTCTTCTTATGAACATACAAAGGACCAGGCCTACACTAATGACCTCATGTTAACCATGCTAATAAAGATCCAAGGAGGTCACATTCACAGGTCAGTAGTTCACCTTTAACAGTGCTCATTCAAATGTTTAGGTGAATTTACATGTAATTTTTTAAAAAAATTTTACTGTTTTATTCAGGGGCTCGAACTCAGGGTGTATGGACACTATCTTTTTACCTTTTTTGCCCAAAGCTTATGTTCTACCACTTGAGCCACACCTCCATTTCCACCTTTTTGGTGGTTAATTGGAAGTAAGAGTTTCAAGACCTTTCCTGCCTGCCTGGGCTGGCTTTGAACTGTGATCCTCAGATCTCAGTGTCCTAAGCCACCAGTGCCTTGACATGTGTGTGTGTGTGTGTGTGTGTGTGTATCATTTATTTAAAAAGTCAATACCAATTTGAACTTGGCTTCTCAAATCTACAGTTTCTCAAATTTTGTAGCATATTTGGCAGATCACGTCACAGTGTTATGATATTCTAGACACATCTCCAAGAGAACATTTGACTTAATCAAGTTCAATACAAGTACTTCCAATATTTAGAGAAATATTAACTTAGGTCCCATACACTCTTTTTTTTTAAACTATGTTTAAGTTTGTAGTTCCCATCTGCTATTATACTCAAGCTAATTCAGAGAAATTCCAGAACTAAAATGGAAGGAAACATGGCAAATGCTCTCTCTTACATGATATACAAGACCAGCCATCTCCAGTCCACATGCAAAAGGCTGAGCATAGGCAGTTTGGCGTTTTGGTCAAACCATAATGAAAAGTTCACCTAATCAGTGAATATAGACAAAGCACCAATTCACTACTAGCATAGCATTAGGTGCTTAGCCACAAGTAGTTTGACACAATAAGTCATGTTTAGTACATATTTAAGACTTCCATTCACAAAATTCTTGGCATCATTGAGTTCCACAGTTTTTATTGCTCTGCGACCTGAGGTTTGTGTTGTCTCTCTTTTAGTCCTAAGAGCTCTGTTTTGAGTTCTCCATGCTTTGGTGGACTTTCACGGCTTGTCAGGTCGGGCCAGTAGTAACTGTGCACCACTTGGGCACTGGCACACATGGCCAGGAGGCTGGCCGCTGCCATTTTCAGATAACTAGGCCAGGACATGCCCGCAGGCATGGTGGAAGGCTGGCAGGAGGGAAAAGGGGCAGTGTTAGAAGGTTCTGGGCCCACGATCCACCCCACAGCTATAGGGGCTCGGGGTGCTCTCCTACCCCCACGCACGGAGGCCTGTCTTCTCAGCCATGACACGAGGTCACTGAGAGGACGGAGAGTTGGCAGGGGACAAATGAAACCTTAGGGCCTTGATCGGTCAGGGAGGGGCGCTCCGCGTACAGAAGCTCGGCTCCCCTCCCCGCCACTCCGGCCCCCTTGTTTTTTGGGTTTTTTTGGACAGTCCTGGGGCTTGCTCTCAGGGCCTGAGCACTGGGGCTTCCTTTCCTCAAGGCTAGTACTCTACCACTTGAGTAACAGTAACATTCCTCCCCCCTCTATATTTCTGTGGTGCTGAGGAATTGAACCCAGGGCTTCATGCATGTTGGGCAAGCACTCTACCGCTAAGCCACATTCCCAGCCAGGGAGGAGGATTGTGTTGTTGTTTTGATGACCTACCTGCTCTTCATTATCCCAGCATGATGTTCTCCGTGGCTGTAAACCATAGAGCTATATGCACAGGAAAATCAGACCTGAACTGAAACCTCCAGAGTTGTCAACCTAAACAAGTCTTTGTGATTTTCAAGATGACCGTTTATATTGGTCGTGCGATTTACATGCTGAGGACACAGATTCAATCCTGAACCCTAAGAAGCAGCTCCTCACGCTGACAATAATGCTGATATCTAATGTGAGGTTAACTCCAGGACACTGCGCCTCCAACAACCAGTCTAAGGATGTCTGGACTTTGGCCGTGTCTGGGGCCTCCATCCTGTGGCTCTTGCCTCATGAGTCCAAGCATCCATGCATATGATAGGCATGGACAAAACTCACTATTACGCCAGTGGCTTGTAGGTCAGAAACATGGTTTTGTTCTAAGCATGAGTCCTGCCTACAGGTCACAGAGGGGCTTAGTTTGTGTGTTGGATTGTTTGGTACTTGTGCTTGAATTTTCAGGGCTGATTTGCTCATGATTGGGTCCCTACCATGGGAGCCTCATGTTGAGTCTTGCCTTTTGTAAGCCATTGGAGATTAGAGTTTCCCAGGTTTGTCTGCTTGGGCTCATGAAACCCGAATCCTCAGACCTCAGCCTTCTGAGTTGCCAGGATTATAGGTTGAAGCCCCAGGCATCTGGCTTTGGACAGGGTATTGAAACAATGCCCATGCTTAGGAGAAAATGGAAACACAGTGCCTAATGATTTTAGGCTGCACAACCCAGGAGAACCCATTCATGCCCTCAAGTCCTTCTGTGCCAACCCAGAGTGCCCACGCAGGTGACTCGAATATGGGGACAGTAGCTGTTCTTTGACTCCGGTCTCCCCTGCAGCTTCTTTGCCTTTTGGCTGACCCTGTGTCACTTCTCAAACCTGTGTCAGCTGTCAGTTCATCTCTAGGCCCTTTTCCCAGCTGGCCCCTGCCCAGCACTTAAAAATCTCGCAACTTCTCTGAGTTTCTCTCTTACGAGTTGACGAGCAAAGTGGACAATGGGACTGAAGGCAAATGAGGAATCAAAGAGGTATTTTCCTCGCTGGGGATATGGCCTAGTGGCAAGAGTGCTTGCCTCCTATACATGAGGCCCTGGGTTCAATTCCCCAGCACCACATATACAGTAAACAGCCAGGAGTGGCGTTGTGGCTCAAGTGACAGAGTGCTAGCCTTGACCAAAAAGAAGCCAGGGACAGTGCTCAGGCCCTGAGTCCAAGCCCCAGGACTGGCCAAAAAAAAAAAAAAAAAAAGAGGTATTTTCCCTTTGAAGCAACTCTTTGAAGCAAATGATTCTTGAAATCTGAGAGTGCCAGTGAAGGCCTGGAAACAAAATGATCAGATGGGAGCCACGAAGCCCTCAGGAGACATAGCCAGAGCTCTGGTCTGACTCCACACAGGGCCTGGCTCACAGGACATCATGATTTCAACAACTGTGGGCAGAATGAGGACAAGCAGATGAAGTTAGTCTTGGCCCTTCTGAAAATGGTAAGCAGGCCACACTGGATAGAGATCCCATTTGGGACTGGCCAGTGTCAAAAGACTGTGAACCTAAGATCAGATGAAAGCAGAAGGAGGGGCAGCAATGTGAGGGATAAAACCTGCCTGTGCCAGGTCTCGCTTCCCCGACTCTGGTCAACTGCACACACTTCTGCAGAAGTGACATTTGCCTTGTGGAGATTCTAGAATTTGTATCCCATTCTGTCGTGACTTCAATACATCCCAACAATTCATGGTTCCCAACAATTTGACAAAATGATACCTAGCTGTATGTCCCTTCATGTTTCACTGTGATACAGTGAAATTCGCAAATGTCCGATTGGTTGCAGGAACATGTATATGCTTTATCTACTGGTGTAAGTAAAAACAGTAAAACCCTGCAAAGGCTGAATGTTGGCTGGGGCACATCTGCACCAAGCTGATGACAACCAATGCTGCAGGAAGCAGATGGATGAAGGTAACATCTGTCTGGTTCCACGAGCACATCTAGTTCTAATTTATGAGGCAGTGGAGGGGAGAGGCAGTCCAGCAGGCCCTCCTTTCACTCCCCTGTTGATTCTGCTGTTCCACATCAATGCTGTCCTTTGAATTGAGCCTGATCCACGTGGATAAAATACACAGTCTATAAAAATAGAGTCAGGATTTGGAAGTTAGTCATAGGTAGTGATAATACAGGTCTCTAGGAAGCCAACTGATTGGAGCAGGATGCTAAATAAATGTGCCTGTTTCCACCCACCTCTCAGCCTAAACCCAAGGGCAGTGCCCTAAAGGACGCATGTTCAGGTCAGAGTCAGGCCCAGCATCTTGGCCACACTGCTAGCGCCCCCTCCTCCCTCCCGGCTGCACTGGGGCCAGCAGGGCCTCCTCATGCTGGGAAACAGGAGTGGGGCTGGCTGTGGGCCTGGCTGACAGGGTGGCCAGGGAGGAGAAAGAGCGCTGTGCTCCTAACACTGCAATGCAGCACCTGTGATTGACCTGAGACTCAGCCGCTGCTACCTCAGCCCCAGGAACCCCACAGCTGGCCCCTGGGCCTTAGAAACGGTCTCCCTGCACACTGAGCAGCCTCTGCTCTGGACAGCCCTCCACTGTGCCCCTCATGACTCCCGGCTGCCTCCCCATGGTCACCGGGCTGCTGAGTTCACACAGCCCAAACTGATGGCCACCTCTGAAGTCTCTCAGCTCAGCCGCCAGAAACCCAATGTCCCAGGGAAGAGCTGGCACCGCCCCCTCGGTCCTCAATGCCCCTTCCCCTTTGCCTGCACACAGCCTTGGCTCAAGGCAGACAAGAGATCCAAGCAGCACTGCATTTTGTTTTGTTTTGTTTTGTTTTGTTTTTTGTCCTCTCCCAACCCTGGGTTAGGATGAGGTTCCATCGCGCAGATGCAGAGCTGGTAACAGCTGTGTACTGTAAATGTGTTACTACCCACAGAGCCCATGTCCCTCAAATATTCTTGGCCCTGCCTCAGACACAGCTGTGCCCACACAAGGCTGTACACTTGGCCACTGCGCTGACCTTAACCTGCTCCCTGCACACCAGGGCCTTCCCCCCACTTCCTCTAGGGGGCTGTGAGCCTCCTCCCCTCAGGACCACGGGCTCTGCGGAGTCAGCTGGTGGAGCTCATGGGTCTCAAATCGGGCACTGAGTTAGTGCCTTGAATGATGCAACTGAAAGCAATAACAATAACTATTTATTAAAATATATTGAAAGGTACATAACACGAAGGTGAAAAAAAGACAAAAACGGATGTCTTTCAAGGGAGGGAAAGGATTTCTCTAAGTGTTTGAGCCGGCGCTCAGTGGTGCTCTGGACTTCCTGAGTCCACAACCCAAATTGTGCCCCCAGAGTTAGTGGAAGCACACTGGGGTGCATGTGCTGCAGCTAAGTTGCCCTCTCCACATAAAGGTGGGTCCATATCAGAAAAGATCTGCAGAGCCTGTGGGATCTCTGGCACTGCGAGGACAGCAACAAGTTGGAGTCCATTTGTCCTAAGTGTCAGGGGCAACGTGGAGCTGAATGGCCTTGCTCTTCACACATCCGCCACTGGAGGAAGGGGGTTTTCGGCACAAGCATTGCTCAGAGACAGCTCCTGATGCCACAGCACTGTGTCTTGTGCTCGTTCCTCCCCTTCCTCCTCTGATGGGAAGGAGTCCAGGGTAGAACTGCTGGACAGCTCGCAGTCGGCAAAGCCGAGTCGAGCTTCTTCGTCCTCAGTCTGAAGGGCTGGAGAGCCTGTCCAGGTTGCAGAGGACACAGACTGCTCCCAGTCAGAAAACCTGAGTCCGAGTTCATCACGTCCTGAGTAAGGTACAGGAGATCCTGTCCCGGTTGCAGACGATGAATTCAGCTCGCAGTCACCACTGCTGTGTCCAGGGTGTTCGTCATTGGATTCAGGTATGGGAGAGCCTGTCTCAGTTGCCGACGATGAGGACAGCTCGCAATCATCATTGCTGATTCCTGGGTGTTCTTCATGTGAGTCAGGTATGGGAGAGCCTGTCTCGGTTGCTGAGGATGAGGACAGCTGGCAGTCACCACTGCTGTGTCCAGGGTGTTCGTCATCGGATTCAGGTATGGTTGAGCCTGTCTCAGTTTCCGACGATGAGGACAGCTCGCGATCATCATTGCTGATTCCTGGGTGTTCTTCATATGAGTCAGGTATGGGAGAGCCTGTCTCGGTTGCTGAGGATGAGGACAGCTGGCAGTCACCACTGCTGTGTCCAGGGTGTTCGTCATCGGATTCAGGTATGGGAGAGCCTGTCCCACTTGCAGAGGAAGAGGACAGCTCGCAGTCACCACTGCTGTGTCCAGGGTGTTCATCATGGGATTCAGGTAGGGGAGAGCCTGTCTCAGTTGAAGAGGACGAGGAGAGCTCGCAGTCAGCACTGCTGTGTTCTGTGTGTTCATCATCGGATTCAGGTATGGGAGAGCCTGACTCGGTTGGAGAGGAGGAGGACAGCTCACAGTCATCTTTGCTGAATCCTGGGTCTTCTTCATGTGACTCTGTTGCAGCAGAGCCTGCGTTGGTTGCAGAGGACAAGTCCTCGTGTAGGAGCCGACCCGATTGTTCGGGCTCTTTGATCTTCAGTTTCGTGGGCACTGTGCACCGAGCGCACCCAGCACTTGGCACCTGGGGTTGGCTTGCAGGAGTCACCGCAGTGTCCCCATCCCTGCCATCCTGCTCTGGGCTGCCAGATGCCACCTGCCGGCCTCTCCAGAGGAAGTGCCAGAAGGTTCTTCTGGGTCCAGCTTGGGCGTGGGGTCTGGGGCGTGGGTTGGTCCAGTGTCTGCAGGTGTCCACCAGGCGCTCCCTGCAGGGTCTCCTGGACTCAGAGCCAGTGGAAACTCGCCAACAACAGGAAAACATGGCTCTTTTCTGGCTACCTCAAGGCACCTTTGCGATTTGTGTCTGGAATGTGGCTGCCTGGAGACCTGGGTTCCAAGTTCTCTTTGGTCTTCTGTCAAGGATGAGGTCACTTCCTGGGGTCCTCTTCCTAAGCCTCTTCCTCCAGTGGACCCCACACAGTCCCCCTGTGCTTCTGTATATTGTATATATGTACACAAACTTATGTAAAATGAATATATAGAGATATAGAGTGCTCACAGGTGATCATCTGCAGTAATGTCTCCTTTCATGTGTCAGTCACTGGAAGGCATCTCATCATAATGGGGTTTTGACTGACACAAGAAAAGAGAATTGGGCCCCTGAAACTCCACAGCGTTCTGGTTTCCAGCTCTGTCCTTCACTCCTTTGTGTTATTGGAAATGGAGAAGGAAAGCTGAGAAAACGCTTGTGTTCAAGAAGGTAGTTTGGGAAGTGATTTCAGAAAGCAGCAATGAGAGACCAAGGAGAAGGAAAGAGAGGATGACATCAGGGACGTGCATGTAGAGGGAGTGAAGATGCATTCTAAGAAAATGCCCTTGACCTCCCAGGGAGAGACTGGGAACTCTATGGAGTTTGTCTTGAAATTGTCACTCCAAGAGAGAAAGGACAGTATTCCTCCTGTGACTCCCATCCTCTCAGGTGGAAGGCCTTCACCACCCCACACGTCCCCTTGCAGAATCTCTGTGTGGTGGGCCAGGCTCACCCTCACATGAGTTATTTGCAAACCCCAAAGTTGGCAAAGAGAGTCAGTTAGAAGTCAATGTGGCACCAAAAGGTATTTAATATTGAATGCATGTAAATAGATATCCCAAGAGGTTTCCATTCAACATGTCAGATTAGAAGTACACCCCTTCATTGCTCTCCCCCCAAATCCCAACCCTGCCCTTCCGCTCAAGTTGCTGTCTCCATTTTCATATACATAAATGCATATCTATATATCTATGTATGCATATATATATGTGTGTGTGTGTATATATATATATATATATATATAAAACTCCATTGACAGCGGTCACTCTATTGAGTGACTGCAGTGTATTTTCTCTCCATTAATCTCTTCCTCTCTCCTTCCTAACAGCACGTGTATCTGCATCCTCAAGTGGTAGAGTGCCGGCCTTGAGCACAAAAGCTGAATGCACAGCACTGAGTTCCAGCCCTAATACCTGACAAATGGTCACTTCAAAAGGCTCCAGAGAACTAGGAGATCATCAGCTAGAGTTGGCCAACTCCCTGTTCCAGCCTGGGTGCCTTAGGAAATCGGTGTCATTGGAGTGGTGTGTTTGCCTGTGACTACAGTGAATGAACACAAGGTAACAGCCTTATGCCATCTGCTCTGCTCTGGCTGCCTCATCTCACCAGCACCTCCTGGCTAAAAGTTCAGACCATTTCATGAGTTCCTGGGCTCCCTCTACTGGTTGAAGATTAAGGGGAGACTACCCTTAGAAAACCCATCAAATTCCTCACTGTCTTCAGTGAATAATTAGAAGAACTAGAAAGAAAGAGAAAACATAGATTCAAAAAATAAATCCAGGATATTCTTCATAATTCAGCTTTGAATAGCCTGAAAATGTCTGTATTAGCCTCCACATGGGTAGGACCTGAGGAATTACGCTTTCACTAGACCAGTGTCTACTGCAGAAGAGAAGCTATTTGGCTCTAAATTGAAGGACTCTGCTTGTAAACCATGAACTGAGATTTCTCCAGTTGGGTAGAGAAACAAATAATCCGTGGAAGGAGACCGCAAGCACAAACCTTCAGGTAAAGAAGCAAATGCCATCAGTGAAGCAATGTTCCCTTTCCTTTCTCTCCTGTCCTTGCTATCCTCTTCCTTGCTCCCCCATCGTGTCCTGTCCCATTGTCTTGTCCTGTTCTATCTTCACTTCTCCTCTTCTTCCCTTATCCTATCCTGTCCTATCTGCTGTCAGTACTGAAACTTCACAGCACTAATACTGTACCACACCCCAAACGCTTTGCTTTTATTAACTCTTACTTTGAGATAGTTTCAGGATAATTGTGCCCCAGCTCCCTCCATTCTCCATTCTCCTTGCTCCCTATCCTGTGTAGATGGGACAGAAAAATCAACTCCTAGGGCCATTCTGGAACAATTTTTCTTCCAGCACAAGACCCAAGGTCATGCTCAGTACATCTTTTGTGAAATCACAGTGATGACAAGTTTGCATCTAGGCCTCAGGAAACTGGGTTGTGTTATCTAGTTTGTCAGAAAGATTTGAATCCAGAGTAGAAGACTCTAAGAATGAATTATCAGTGCCTGAGTGAATTATCTCTGAAGGACTTGAGGGCTAGTTCAGCCTCTCTAGGGTGGGTCTAGGGTGGGGACCAGTGGATGAGCTGAGGGAGAATATAAAACACAGAGCTCGGGATCTTCACCTCTACAGCCAGCTACTTGGACTTGCTCCGTGCTGAGTTAAGCCAGGGTAAAGGACAACATGGACACGTGCTCTCTCAGCATGGGAGCATTGTGGACCGAGCCTGAAAATTTCAGTGCTCCGTTGGTTTTGTACCTGGAAGAGGAGCAGGAGGAGGAGATTTTCGGTAGGTTACCCTTGTGCCATTTCTTGTCTTCACCCTATCCATCTCTCCCTGTGCTACCTCTTTGATCCGAACTGGGGCCCCACCATCGGGGCACCTGACCCCCAGTTCTGTTGGGGTTTTTCCCGTTCTTCTGTCCTCTTCTGTTCCTAGGGCAGGAGGACAGATACCTTCGCTGCATGGAGGAGCACAGCCACACCCTCATTCAGCTGGAGCCCTGGTTCACCGTCACAGGCCACACTCGAGTCACCGTGGTGGGGCCCCCAAGGGCCAGACAATGGCTGATGGGCATGATATGGCTTTTGGAGCACAAGGACTTTCACTATCGAGCTCGAGGTAAGTGTCTATGACCTAGTTTGCAGTCAAAGCCTTGCTGCTCATACATGGCATCTTAAAGACTTGGACTGCTCAGGAACCTGAGAATCACATGTTCCCAAGCCCCCTGGAGGGCAGAGGCCCAGGGTTAACCATATTTGGAATCAAGTCATTGAGAGAGAAAGTGGGGAGGGGACATACGAATGGGGCCCCATGGGATGGGCTGGAATATCTCCTACCCCTCCCTTCGTTCCCTTCCATCCCCACAGGCTTCTTGACTGGGCTCCTAGACTCTGACCATTCTTCTCCCTGCCCAGGCTACCAGATGCTGCAAAGTGTCCGGAGCCAGCCACTAACCACAAAAGACTTGGCCGCCTGCCTCTGTGTGCAGCTGGACTCCTTGGTGGTGAAAGGCTACCAGGACAAGTGATTCACTTTCCTCAGGCTTCCTCCAGCCAAGTGCTTGCTTGCCTTGGGCTTCCGTGGGCTTCTGTGCACTTCTGTGTCCCTGGAGGACCAGCCTGCTCTGAACAGCTCAGTGAAGACATGGCGCAGACAGTGGTGGAGGGTGACATTTTTGGCTGTGTTGTCTCCCCCGGGAAGTCTAGGCACATAGGTGAGAGGCGTCTTCTAAAGTGTGTATTCTGCTGGTGAAGGAGATCCAGCAACACCCGTGGTGCAATCTGCATTGCCTCGACGTCACTCCCTCTCCCCCTCTTTGTTTCTCACAAGCTTCTCCAGTGCACTCATTTCCCCCAGAATCCCTCCCAACGTCTAACAAACACAGTCTCTTTCAAGAGACCTCAGATTTTCACATTTCCAGATTGTTTATACATGTTTCCGTTTGCAGTCGTAAATCATGTTGTGCTCTTGTCTCCGGAATCAGTGTGCTCCCCAAATGGGGAAATCCTGGCAAAAATGTCACTTTACCTGCCATCTCCAAGCCTCCTGTTCAACTAGATACAGTGACTATCTACCTACCAACTGGAATAAAAATAACTAAGAAGTATGCGTGGTGGATGAGGCCTCTAATCCTAGCTTCTTAGGTTGGTGTATGAAGCCAGCCCATGCAGGAATATTTGGGAGACTCTTATCTCTAATGAACCAGCACAAAGCTTGAAAGGGAAGTATGGCTCAGGAGTAGAGTGCCACTCCTCCAGGGAAAATAGCCGAGCCAAGGCCCAGGCTATGAGTTCAAGCACCAGTACTGCCTTCACCCCACCCCACACCCCACCCCACCCCAAATCAAAAAGCTTTAGGCTGTCAGGAAACTGGCAGGTCACCAGTCCACTGATGAATCTGGGGGAAGTGGCACAGCTGTAGCTTGGATCCCCAAGTTTGAGATGGGGGAACCCACTGTCCCCACCTGGGTGCCCTGGGACACACGTGTCCAGGCGTGTGTGTTTGCGTGTGACTGTAGGAATGAACATGAGGGAAAAGCCTTAGGCCACCCGCTCTACCCTGTCTGCCCCTCTCATCTGCACCTCAAGGCTAAAAGGTCAGAATATGTAGGAAGTCCCCGGGCTTCCTCTAGTGTTGGGAAATAAAGTCGAGAGGCTTTCACTCTTTCTGTAAAGGATCGTTGATGGGTTTTGTGTGTGGATTACCAGGATATTCAACTCGGTCTTGAGCTCTCCCTTGAGCCACAGCCGCAGTTCCTGCTTTGTGCAGATTCCTTGGAGATAGGAGTCTCACAGGGGTCTCTGCCCAGCCTGGCTGGGAACCTTGATTCTCACCCTTCCCCTTCCGAGTTAGCCAGGCTTGGAGGTGAAGAGGTGAGTACCATGGGCCCTGGTTTTCCCTTCAAGTATTAAACTTGTGTCAGCGGGATCCTCTCTTCTAAACACTTTCTCCCACTTCTCCCTAAACGTCACAGATTACAGAGAAGTTCTTCCTGGAGAGGAACTTAGTCAGCAGGGAAGATTCAAATAATGGAGGAATTCCTCCCAGAGATTTTTGGTCTTTGAGAATTCCTAAATGCCGGTGAAGGGACATGAGGGAATCCCTGCGCTTAGAGCCTAAAGAAAGGAAAGAAGAAAGATCAAGCGTGTGAGACAAGCCTTGGCTATGGACAGGCAGGATATTCTTCCTCTCTCTGTCTCTGTCTCTCTCTCTCTCTCTCTCTCTCTCCTTCTCTCTCTCTCTCTTCCTTGCTGGCTCTCTCTCTATATCAAAAAAGAAATTCGATTTTATGGGTTACACATGTAATCCTAGCAAATAAAGAGACAGCTCGGAAACCTCTTCATTTGAAGACAGCAGCTCAATAAAGTTGACATAAGAAAGACACAGAAGATGTTCTTATCTGTTATGACCTGTTTGCTGTGAGAAACAAGAAGGCACTGGGACCCATCTCCACTGTGAGGAACAGTGCTGTGGAGTCTTCCAGGTGGAAGCCGAGCTGCTTACCTCCAGCCAGGCTCACACACCCTATGAGAAGGATGGAAGGAAGGCAGGCAGTGGTGGACTTCCTCTTCCTCTTTCTGTGGCCACTTGAACAAGTCCTGTGTGAGGGATGAGTCTAGGGGCGGGCCATGTAGGGGACACAGCAGTGATCTTCCTGCTTGGCTCTGTTCTGATGAGAGCCCACAGCTGGCCACGCCCACATCCTGGACCTCAGCATCCTCTCCTAGTTTCACTGCAGGCACACATGGGGAAAGCAATGTCATTGACTCATCTTCACAGGGCCTTAGCTGTAAGCATAGGGGTACATTCACTCCTTCTCTCTGGAAATCTGTCCTGGGAACAACCCTACCTTTCCTGTCTCCATGCACCTCGAGCCCTTGGGAACAAAGACATTTGGAATGGGAATGGGGAAGGACATGAAGTTGGGCACAGTTACATCGCAGCAGCTCAGCTCAGGTCCCACGTCTGTGCTTCCCCGGTCTCAGTGCTGAGACTCCAGCGTGGCCACTCCAGAGAAGTTTCTGAGTCTTGGGCTTCTGCAGCAGGGAGAAGGGACTCCATTCCAGGTGCTCAGAAGCCTCAACAGGTGCCCACGTGGTCCAGTTCCAGTTCCTAAAGAATACCAGAACAGTTCGCTTGGAGGCAGGGCTGTTGAAAGGATGTTTGGGGAGCATGGGAATGGGAGGGGCTTGCGAAGTCCTCCTACCCATACCCCATTGGCTCTGGGCAATAGCAGAGCCAGCCTGTCCTGCTGCTAGGGCCCCAAGATGTGTCCCCTGGTGGCCCGGCCTCCATCTTCCCACCACCATCTCCACTGCTTTTCTCCCCACGCAGGCAAGGATGGAGATCTCGTGCCCCATGGTGAGTGTATGTGCGTGTGAATCATTGGGCCCCTGGAGGAGATGCCGAGATCCTGGTGTTTGGGCGGCTTTATCATCAGCAAGACATAGCTGAGATGACCATGAGATTGGCCAGCCACTTCTGCGAGCTCTCCCTGCAAAGTAAGCTGCCCTCCGGGAGGGTGACCCGGGCAAACTCGAGTCCCTAGGGGAGATCTGGGGCTTCCTGGCATTCAGGGCAGTTGTCTGGCCCTCCCAGCCAGGCTGGAAAAGGCTTTCAGGAACTCAAGGGATCTACAAAGTCTCCTGGCCCCTGTGTTCTGGGGAGGCTTCCCGCTGGGGTCACTGTACTGGGATGGAGGGGTTCAGGACACAGGAGCAGCCTCCTCCCACAGCTGTCCTTACAGGTGCAGGGGAGGCCTTGGCCAAGGAGGCCGAGGCCCAGCAACTTCCAGATGCTGATTTGGAGGCCAGGAGCCAGCCATCCCTGAACGTGGTGCAGGAGGAGGGGTGCTGAGAGCTCTGGGGGACATCTACGCCCCCAGTGAGAGCTAGGTGAGTTCAAATGGAAATTTCCAGAGACTCATTCCTTCTGGAGCAGGCAGCGGTGGGGAGAATGGGGTGCTGGATGTTTTGTAGTACCTCTAGGAAAGCAACAAAGCAGGAATGTGAACAGTTCTCACAAACAGCAGGCGGTCCCCAAGGCTTCCTCCAGCACTGAGGGTCCCGGGAGCCTCTCCTGAGGCGGGTGGAGCCCCTTTCCTTGCTGACCGCAACAGTTACTGGCTGTCCAGACCATCTTGCCTGTGCCAGGACTTCAAGGCCCACTGAGTCAGTCTTTACTGGAAAGCGTTCCAAGCTACCAGGACTCTCCAGAAGGTGACAGGGTGGAAAACCTGTTTACCATCCTCTTTTGGTGTGTGGTCACCCTGGGTTTGCAAACTCCCCACGGGAATGACAACAACAGAGCCACCGGACTCAACGGTCCATTCTAGTACCGAGTTTGAACTCAGGGTCTGGGTGCTCCCCTCAGCTTGTCCTCTTCAAGCCTGGGACTCTACTACCTGAGCCACAACTTCCATTTGAACACAGCTGAACTTTGGCTGGCTCACTGGAGAGACAAGCCTCCAGGTCTTTTCTGCCCCTGCTGGCTTCCTATTGTGATGCTCAGCTCTCTGCCTCCTGAGCAGCTAGGATCCCCTGTGGGAGCCGCGGGGCATCAGGCTGCTGCCAGACACCTGCCAGAGGAGGCAGCTGTAGGAGAGCTGGGCTGAGCTGCAGTGATCTCAAGCCTCGCCCAGGACACCTGAGGTCCTACCAGGCTTCAGATGAGGGAACCACAGGCAGGGCAGGCGAGTCTCTCTGGTCACTTCAGCAAGGAAGGAGGGAGTGTCTGGAAGAGACACATTGGGGTCTGCTGGGAGCACTCCTGCTCAATCACGGTCATCTGGAAGCAGCGCCCTTTATGGAAATAACAAGCGTGCCTGCCCGCAACCGTGCTAGTCATTACTGCATTCCTTCACAGCGTACTCAAGCAGTATGCTATGAATTGCCCTTAAGAAAATATAACTACAGGCCATTGGTGTTGTAGATAGGCAATAACTTTGTGGATGATATTTAGGAGCTATGTGGGCAGAAGGCCCAAGTGGAAGGGTAGGAAGAGAAGTAAAGGCACGGATATGGAAGTAAAATGAATGTGTGTCCTACAATGCTTGTCTATCAAGTACTAGGCCCTGAGTACAAACTCCAGTCCTACCCAAAAGCAAAGCCTGTCCTATTCACCCACTGCTTGAACGAAAGACGGGAATCCATGAGTGTTTATGAAAATGGACACATATGACCTAATTTTACACATTGTGCAAATAACATGGTTGCCGTATCCCCAACCTTCTGTGTCTGCACTACAAATCAGGTGAGCTATTCAACACTAATTGTTAAACAGCATTGGCAAATAGTCTATGGAGAGAGAGAAAGAGAGGGAGGAACGAAGGGACGGAGGGAGGGAGGGAGGGAGGGAGGGAGGGAGGGAGGGAGGGAGGGAGGGAGGGAAGGAAGGAAGGAAGGAAGGAAGGAAGAAGGAAGGAAGGAAGGAAGGAAGGAAGGAAGGAAGGAAGGAAGGAAGGAAGGAAGGAAGGAAGGAAGGAAGGACGACTTGTGAACATTTCTTGGGAGTCCTCGTGAGACGGCGTGTGCCAGTGGGCCATGAGAGCGACACAGCAGTGAACTTCCTGAGTGGCTCTGCTCTGAGGAGCGCCCACAGTTGGCCCATCCCCCGCTCCCTGACCTCAGCATTCTCTCTGTCTGCAGTTCAACTGCAGTCCCAGCAGAAGAGCAAGGTCAGTTCCTCCTCCAGCCAGGGCCTGAGCTGCACCTCTCAGGTGTGCTGTCCTCCCGTCTTAGGACGCCCACTGGTGTCCCCAGCAGCAGGGGCAGCTGAGCCTTGAATCTTGTTGGGAATCCGCCTGGCTTGTGAGCCCAGTTCCAGCACCTTCTCTGATCCTGCCGCGGGTTGGGTCAGGACGTTGGTGAGGGAGCGAGTCCTCAGATGCTGCGGGACTCCACTCCCCCACACGTGGAAGGGGCTCTGTCTCAGGAGACATGGCCTGGCCAGCTCCGCATCCCTGACATGGGTGTCATTTGCTTGTTCTTCCTTTGCTATCATGACTGGAGGTGGCTCTGTCACCTCCATCGTCCGTTGGAGATTCTCAGCAGCTGCACCAGGGCGCGGCTCTCCAGCTGCCATGTTTGGAAGGTGCGTGGCTCTCGTTTGGTGTGTGCACATGAGCTGCAGATCCTCAGCCATCGGGGACTGGGGTTGTCGGGCGGTGGAACACTGTGCACCTGCTCTGTGTTGCCTGCCCTCGGTGAGCGCAGACCACTGAGTTCTTCATTGGAAATATCTTGAGGACTCTGCGTTGGCGCCAGGGTGGAGGGCTGTCGCAGTGTCCCCACACACGGATCTTCCCCTGCTCAGCGTCTGCGCGGTTTGCGTCCATTGTCCTGTCGACGGCCGAGGCCGGGGATGCTGCATGGCCCTTGCTGTCCTCTGTCTGTCCCGCCAGGCTGACGGCGCAGGGAACGGCCAGGTGTCCGGGCTGGGCTGGAGCGTGTGGGCAGCACATGGACGGATGTGGCCCAGTGGACGGCTCAGGGCCCCCTTCTCGTCCCACCCCAGCAAGGTGGAGGGGCGCAGAGCAGGCACACTGGCTCTGCCTGGGGGACCTGCAAGGACAAATCCCCTCTAGGGACCGGAGAGACAGCCGTGCCGGGACTCGGGTCCTCACGGGCTGCTGCAGCCCCCACTGTGCTTCCTGCCATTCTGCTAGCAGTGTGTGCCCAGCACACCTCTGAATCTCTGGCCGTGTAGTTCCAGGACTTCCTGCGTGGAGGAATCGGGGTCACGAGCCGTGAGATGGTGAGGGCTGGGTTTCCGGAGATCGGGTCCCCAGGGGTCCAGCTGCCGGAACTGTCAGAGCCAGGGGTGACGTGGGATGCGCTCCGGTCAGGCCCTGCCCTCGGTGGCCGTCACAGATGTCACTGGCCAGGTGTCAGAAGGCGTTGCAGACGGGCGGGGAGGCCCTGGGCGCCCTCGGCCCGCGCTGCCCCCCACTCCTTCGCGCTCCTTCAGGCAATGGGAAGCGACCTTGTGCGGGACTGACTGCCGCTCGCCCCGCTGCCCACGTCTCCCTCGAAGCCATCATGTTCCTGCTGCAGGAAGAGCTCCTGAGCACACCATGGCCATGGCCCGGACTGGAGTCCAGCTTCTGGCCAGCGGAGCCTCTGGTCCTGAGTCCAGCCGTTCAGACACGGACGCTGCCTTCGCCACCCAGGGAGCTTTCCTCCAGGATTGCCCTCTGGCTCTGCCATGCCGTGTGCTGTCGCCTGGCGCTCGCCCGGCCGCAGCCCTGTGGGGACCTCCTCCTCCAGAGACAATCCCACACGTGGAGAAGCTCCAACCCGCACCTCCCTCCGTGGACTCGCTTGCTCACGGGACTCATTTCTCAGCTTCTGGAATTCTAATGCTTCGGATACATGTGGGACTCTGGATGGGTGCTGATGACGAGTCAAAGTCCTGGGGATGGGAGACAAGAAGGAGGGGGTGTCCCTCAGGGAATACATACTGCTGGCTAGAAGACAAAGTATTGAGAGGCAAAGCGAATGGTGGCGTGAGGGGAAGGAGGGAGGCTGGTGAGGAGAGTGAGAGCCATGCTGAGCTCAGCGCTGGGGGAGGGGGTGGGGGCGGCCATGCCACACAGGGTGGCCAGGCAAGGCCTAGGGGACTGCAGCTGGACCTGGAGTGAGATGCACCTGTGTCCTGTGCTGGGGGAAAGGAGGAAATCAGGGGCACCAGAAGTTCCCCCAAACATCCTCCCAGTGTGTTGCTGCTTGTGGTGCTGAGGAGGAAACCCAGGGCCTCACCCTTGCTAGGCAGACGCTCTACCAATGACCAGACCCAGCCATCTCTATAAAGTGCTTTGCTGTCCAGTTGGCCCCCTCCCTGGGAGGAATTTTAGAAGGTGGTTGAAATGCCGTGACGTTGACGACACTGAGTCCAAGGAGCCATGACCGCAGGCCACTGTGGTCCTTTCCTGCACTCCAAAGCAGTGTGCCTCAGTATGTCCCTGCAGGCCCGCTAGCTGAAAAAAACCCTCTTGCTCATAAGAAAACCCAGATTGAACTACCTCCTAGTCATAAGTATGTGATTGAGGTGAGCTGTCCCGTCCAGAGGAGGGCTTCTAATGGGTAGAAAAGAGAGCCTGGGGGGTCGAGAAGCTGGACAGGGTCTGGGGCTTGGCCCTGTGTGTGTTCTGGCCGGGTGTAACAAGGGTCAGGTCCTCAGCAGGCAGACAGGACCCTGTTGGAAATCAGAAACCTGAAGAGAGACTGTCTCTGGACTCAGGGTGAGCCTTCGCAGGACTCACGGTGGCTTCCAAACTTCATCCTATCTCAATCTCATGAGCAGTTAGCATAACAGCTAGGAGACACTGACTCCAGCTGGTCCTTGTCTCTGTTTTTTAATCTTATGCCTGCCCTGAGATTTGAACTCAAGGCCTGGGCAACACCCCTGAGCTTATCTTCCCAAGGTTAGAAGTCTTAACCCTTTATCCACAGTGCCACTTCTGGTTTCTTTTTCATATGGTTGAGATGAGGATCCTGAAGGCTTCCCCGACTGGGCTGCTCAGGGCTCCTGATCCTCAGATCTCAGCCTCCCCCGTGGCTCGGATTACAAGCATGAGCCAGCAGTGCAGGCTTTTCTTCCCTCTCCCCCATCAACAGGTGTGTGTGTGTGTTTAAAGCAGGATTAGACCCAAAGCCAAGCTAAAGAGCAGGCGATGAGGGAGTTTCCATGTCCCCTCTCCTGCTCACACGGAGACGCCCATTCTGTGTCCCCCACCAGCCTGGCAGCCCGTTTGGACATTTCCTGCAGTTCCTCTTGTCTCCCTGGCTGAGGAGCTCGTGGGGCTCATCGTCTTCCTCTCCCAGTGCCTTTTGGCTGCTGCTTGTTAGGAAAACGGCGGAAAAAGAACAGGCCGGACTCAGTCTCAACAGGCAAGGACTCTTTATTGAGGGGAAGCGAGGGGCAACAAGCTTCCCCTGGGGTTGGAGCTCCTGATGCCACAGCACTGTGTCTTGTGCTCGTTCCTCCCCTTCCTCCTCTGATGAGAAGGAGTCCAGGGTCGATACGCTGGACAGCTCGCAGTCGGCAAAGCCGAGTTGAGCTTCTTCATCTTCAGACTGAGGTGCTGGAGAACCTGTTCCGGTTGCATAGGACAAGGACAGCTCCAAGTCAGAAAAGCTGAGTCTTGGTTCTTCATCTTCTGAATCAGGTACAGGAGATCCTATTCCAGTTGCAGTGGACAAAGACAACTCGCAGTCAGCATTGCTGAGTCCTGGGTCTTCATCTTCTGATTCAGATCCAGGAGAGCCTGTGTTGGATGCAGAGGACGAGGACAGCTCCCTGTCTGCAAATCCGAGTCTTGCCTGGTCATCTCCTGATTCAGGTGCAGAAGAGCCTGTCCCGGTGGCAGAGGACAAGTAATCCTCGAGGAGCCAACCTGATTGGTCTGGCTCTTTCATCTTCAGTGCTGCAGTTGGCACCTGGGGTTGGCTTGCAGGAGTCACCACAGTGTCCCCATCCCTGCTGTCCTGGTCTGGGCTGCCTGGTGCCACTTGCTGGCCTCTCCAGAGGAAGTGCCAGAAGGTTCTTCTGGGTGCAGCTTGGGCGTGGGTGGTGGGTGGGGGGTGCTCCAGTGTCTGCAGGTGTCCACCAGGCGCTCCCTGCAGGGTGTCCTGGAGTCAGAGCTAGGGAACACCGGCCAGCAGCAGAACGCACGGCGCTTCCCTGCCTATCTCGGGCGAGTTCGCCAGTTGTGGCTGGGACTGCAATGGGGCTGTGTGGAGACCTGGGTCTCAAGTTCCCTTTGGTCTTCTGTCAAAGCTGAGGTCCCTTCCTGGGGACCTCTTCCTAAGCCTCCTCCTCCAGTGGACCCCACAATGTCCCCCTGGGCTTCTGAATGCTCCTCCTAGCACTTTCACTATTTGCAGATCATAGTTTTCTCAATGCACCCCAGCATCCCCGAGAAGGTCTGGGTGCACCAATTCCTCAGTTTCCCGAAGTCCAGGCTGAATTCAGACTATTTAATATCTAGGCTTTGTATGTTGTCGGGTGTGCATGAGTTGCCAAGGCTTAGTTTTGTAATTTATGCAAAAAATTACAGGGAAAATGATGCTAGAACATGATGTGTTTTCCCCCGGTCCGGGGCTTGATCCCTGGGTCTGGGCTGTCCCTGAGCTCTTCAGCTCAAGGCTCGCACTCTACCACTTGAGCTGCAGCGCCACTTCCGGTTTTCTGGTGGTTATATGGAGAGAAGAGTCTCATCGACTTTCCTGCCTGGGCTGACTTTGAACTGCGATCCTCAGATCTCAGCCTACTGAGTACCTAAGATTCCAGGTGTGAGCCACTCGTGCCTGGCAGGAAGTGATTTACCTGCCTCCACACACACAAAATCCCTCCTCTTGCAGACACACATTGGGAAATGGAAACACATGTAGAGACAAGCGTATGTCCACATGCAGATACATACCAGTGCGAATGTTCAAAATGGTTTGTACCATCTGATTTTGATTTCCCCTAAGTTCATCTTTTGGGATCTCATCTCCATGATGAATCCTTTGGAAACAAGGCTTTGTGAGTGGTTCAGTTCATGTGGTGGCATCTGCATTAAAGTTAGTGGTTTCTTCTAGGCTTTCATCACCAATGGTCAAGAAGTGGGAGGTGGGCCAGGTGCTGGTGGCTGCCACCTGTCATCCTCGGTCCTCAGGGGGCTGAGATATGAAGACTGCACTGCTAAGCCTGCCTGGGCATGAAAGAACCAGAATCTCTTATCTTCACAAAAAGAAAGAAAAACATGCTGGAAGTGGAGCTGTCTCTCAACTGGTAGAGCACCAGCCTGGAGAAAGAAAAGTCAGACATCATGCTTCAGACCTGACTTCACTCCCCAGGGCCAACACACACACACACACACACACACACACACACACACACACACACACACACACACCAGCAGCAGCAGCAATCGTGGATATTCCAGGTTCCTTATTGTCTATGAAATAGCACTTTTGTGCCTACCAAAATCACTAATGATTTCCTAGGTATTTTAAGAATTATTAAGTGATGGTTCATTTTTAAAGGCCCTTTGGGAAATGCAGCCTGTGTCTCTCTGACTCTGGCTTACTTAGCTTCATGTAATGTTCTCTAAGTCTTTCCTTTCCCCTTGTCAGTGGCCGCCCACCCTGTCCACCTGCACAAGCCACCGTGTGGGATGGGCACCGGCGCAGCACAGAAGGGCTTGAGGGAGTAGAAAGGACCCTTGAGTTGATGTACTAGAAGATGTTTTTAATCTTTTATTGTTATTATAAAGGTGGTATACAGTTGTAGCATTATGTGAAGAATACATTTCCTTTTGCACCATGTTACCTGTCCATTCAGTCCAGGTTTTCCCTCGCACTACCACCCATGAGTTGTGTGGTTCATTTTCACGATGGTGTCTAGCGAATAGCACTCTGCATTTGTTCACCCTTTGTCCTCCATTTCTGTGCTCCCTTACTCTCCCAAGAGATAAACAAGACCAAAAGAAAAAAGTAAAGAAAAAGCCTCTCATGTCCATTTCCTGGCGTTCATTCGGTAAATATATATTATTTTATATGATCAGAAGGACACAGACATTGCACCATTGTGCTCCTCTCCTGAGTATCCTTCTTTGTTCTCACTCTGATGTACTCAGAACAATCTTTAAGCACTGCAACCCCCTTGCATCACCTGAGCATGCAGACTGAACAAGAACCCTCAGTGACTCAGAGCACTGGTGTCGTCCGTCTCTAAACCAGCTACTCGGGGGCTGAGAGTGGAAGTTTGGCACTGGTGAGACAAATCTGAGAGACGCTTAGCTCCATTTACCCTGCAGAGAATGCATGAAGGTGTGGTAAAGCACTGGCCTAAGGGGTAAAGCACTAGCCTTGAGTTAATCAGCTGATCAAGAGCCTGACACCCTCAGAGCAAGCCCTAGGTATCAGAAAAAGAAATAAATAAAAAGCCAAGGGGACACTACAAACAAAAGGACCAAAGACTTGGAGGAGTTGGGATTCCTGTGTATTAAAAAATCTGAAATTCCGCACCAAAGGCCACTGTGCCAACATGGAGCTTGGTCACCATTTAACGTCGTAGCACGGATTTTGGACTCCTGAAGGGAGAGCCACAAGATGGAGGCCTTAGGGAAGAAGTGCAGAGGTGTTGCTGCCTGATAGATGCACATCAGCCTCTGCCCTGGCTGAATCAGCCTTCTCTGCCCAATTTCCTAAGAACCTTCTAAAATGAACTATCGTGTACTATTTCTTAAAATATACACAGGAAATCACTAGTGATTTTGACAGACCAAAAAGTGCTATTACCTAGACCATGGTGAACCTAGAGAATCCCCAACTCGGACCTGCTTGTGAGCGTGTGTTTGTGCATGTGTGCATATGTGTGTTCGTGTGTGCATGTGCATATGTGGGTGCGTGCGCCCGTGTGTGTTTGTGTGTCTGTGCACGCACGCGTGCGGGCCCTGGGGAGTGAACTGGGGTCTGAGGCGTGATGTCTGACCTTGTCTTGTCCAGGCTGCTGCTCTACCATTCGAGACACAGCGGCACTGCGGCGTGTGAACTGCGTTTAGTGAGATACAGAAGAGGAAGTGAGGAGAATCACCTGGCGGAAGTGTGGGGGCGCCTGGGGTGGGAGGGGCCGCTCACCCCGAAGCCGGCTGGGCACCGTGGAGGACGCGGAGGCAGGGCCGGGCGGACTCGCTGCGGCCTGCGGCCCATTGCTCACCTCCTCGCGGGCTGCGCGGCGGCCCTGGGCGGGGCGGGGCCCGCACGCGGCCTGCACCGCACCTTCCCCTTGATCCGAGGTCAGCGCACACTGGGCCCCTGCCCCTCGGCCAGGACCTCGGGGTCCTCCCGCTCCTTCACCTGCGCCAAGACGGGGACCCGGTCAGGGAGGCGCCTGCGTGGGGGCTTCCGTCCTCCGGAGAGTCTGTTCCCACCGACAGCGCCCGGCCCCTCCCCCAGGCACGCGCAGCCTCCACGCCCTGCACAGTGGGGCCCGCGGGAGGGCGCGCGGGGGAGGCGCCGGCAGGGGCCCCGGGTGCCGCCCCGCGCCGCGGGCACCGACCTGCTTCCCCGCCTGGCCGCCGCGGTCCTCGCGCTCCACGGGGACGACCTGGCGCCGGCGCCGCGGCCGCGCGCACCGCACGCAGGAGCAGAGCCCCCGCAGCCACGCGAGGCAGCTCCGCAGCCGGCTCCGCAGCCGCCCGCTCCAAGCCGCGGGGGCCGAGGCCGGGGGCGCGGCGGGGCCCGCGTGACGCCCGCCGTCCTCCGCGTCCCGCAGGGCGCCGGGGGCGGGGGCCGGGCGGGGCGGGGACGCCCTGGGCAGCAGGCGGATGGACGGGGCCAAGTAGAGGGTGCGCGCGCTGCCCCGCGCGTCCTTCCCCGGGAAGGGGGGCGGCTGCAGGGCAGGCGCGCTGGCTCCGGCGGAGGGGACGCGCGAGGACCAGGGCCCGCCGGGCGCCACGGAGGGGCGCGGGCTCCTCGCGAGGCCTCCCCGCTCCCCGCGCTCGGACTTGCGCTGCTCCAGCATGAGGTAGGCGCCCATGAGCCCGTTGTAGCTCTTGGCGCTCAGGGCCTCGCGCACCTGCTGGGGGTCGTAGCCCAGGGCGGCCATGGCTTCCAGGATGGAGCTGTCGGGGCGCGGGGGGAGGCCGGGCGGCGCCGGCGGCTCCCGCGGCCCCTGCTGCAGCCAGGGGTGCTCCAGCACGCGCCCCAGCGAGGGCCTGCGCGCGGGGTCGGCGGCCACCATGGCGCCCAGCAGGTCCCGGAAGTCGCTGGAGACGTGCGCGGGGAAGCCGAGCTCGCCCCCCAGCATGGCCGTCTCCACCTGCGCCGGCGTGTCGCCCCGGAACGGGCAGCGCCCCACCACCGCGGCGTAGAGCAGCACGCCCAGGCTCCACACGTCCGCCTTGGGGCCGTCGTAGCCGCCGGGCCGCAGCAGCTCCGGGGCGCAGAAGGGCAGGGTGCCCCCCGCCGCCAGCAGTTTCTGGCCCGCCCGCACCCGGGCGCCCAAGCCAAAATCACAGAGCTTGGCGTTGCCGTCGGCGTCCAGGAGGACGTTCTGCGGCTTCAGGTCGCCGTGCACGATGCCCAGCTCGTGGCAGTGGCTCACGGCGCGCAGCACCTGGCGGAAGACGCCGCGGGCCTCGTCCTCCCACAGGCAGCCGACGGTCTGCATCAAATCCAGGAGGTCGCCGCCCTCCGCGTGCTCCAGGACCAGGCACACGGCGTCCGCGGTGTCCACCACCTCGTACAGCTTGATCACGTTGGGGTGCTGCACGCAGCTCAGGAGGTCGATCTCGGTGTGGATGAGCTGGCTGTTCGTGGCCTTGGGGATGATCTTGACGGCCACCAGGGTGTGGGTGACAAGGTGCTGGGCGAGCTTCACCTCCGAGAAGCCGCCCTCGCCGATGTCCCCGAGGACTCTGTACTGCGCCCTGAGCAGCTCCTTCTCCGAGGCGCCGCAGGCCCGGGCGCCCAGCCCAGCGCGCTCCTCCTCGCTGGCGCTGGCGGGAGGCATTGGGGAGCAGTGCTCGCCAGGAGCCCCAAGAGGGGAAGGGAGGAGAGGGAAAGGCACCAGCTCACCTGGAAAAGCTGTGAAAACAAACAGGACAACCAGCAAAACAGCAAAGGATGGAAGACACGAACCCACAAAGGGCAAAACTGGGAGAGCAAACCACCAGCACCACAGCACCTGCAAAGCAGCTAGCTGCGCCCGCCCGTCCTGCAGGCCACCGCCCAACAGCCTCCTGCTGTGTGGACTCAATGCTGCCCCGGGCCTCTTCCTTCTGTCCTCTGGCCCATTCCATCACAGGGGTCCTTGTGAGGTCAGAGCAGGGCGAGGCAGGCCAGCCTGGGGGGACCCCCACAGTGTCCCCTACTTCCTGGCCCAAAACACCTATTAGGAATGAAAAAGACCACTCAAGCTTTGTTTGCATCGCTTATTGAGATTCATCTTCAGTCTGTTAACTTAAAATAGGATGCTGGCACCAGTGGCCGATTCCTGTTAGTCCTTCTTCCTCTGGGAGCTGACATTGGGAGGATGGCAGTTCAATGGCAGCCCAGGCAGAATGGGGGAGACGCCCTATGAACCAAAGGACTCCATGTGACCCATCCATGTGATGGGAGTCAGGTCCAGCTGCATGGCTGGAACCAAAGCCCATTTCTGAAATGTAGCTAGCACATAAACAGCTGGAGGTGTGTCAGTTACACACCTGCCCCGTAAGTACTGGCACCAGGTCCAAACCAAGTACCATCCCACCCCCAAATTGCTAGCTTGATGGAATCACTCTTGTCTACTTTTGAACATAGCATGATTGCCTTGAGCAAAAAGAAGCCAGGGACAGTGCTCAAGCCCTGAGTTCAAGCCCCAGGACTGGTTTCAGCCAATCGCCCATGCAGTACCCATTCACTTTGAATTCTCTTTGAAAAATGAGGGTGTAAGCACATATTCAGTAGGGGTCCCTTGTGCTATCTCCCATCCTCTGCAGACTTTTCAGGCTTGTCCTGTGCTCCCCCTCTCTCTGGGCCAGGCTTCCTCCCTCATGGACGTGAAGTAGCATTGGAGAAGTCAAGTGCTCACTGGTGAATTGTTGCTTTTTAATAGTTTAGAGTTTATTCGATATTCTATGCTATCACAGATTGAATTGGCCACCAGAATATAACTTCTCTCAAGTTAAATCAGGCTGTAAGCCACATAATCTGAAAAAGCATGTATTTACATCATCAGCAGGAATGCACTTGGGTTGGTGTAGTTTAGAAAACTTGGGAAAAAGCGAAAGTTGCCCTGACCTCTGGTGAATTGATTCAAAGTGATGAGGATTTATAGAACTTGCAGAGCCTTGCAGTTATCTATGGTGGTATCTGTATTGAAAAGTGGAGATGCCTTCCAAGTGCAGCTCTGAGGCCTGAGGAGCTGACTCCGTTAATCATGACTGTGAGAACAAGTCGAATAACGCACTCAGTTGCCGCAGTGATCGCTTCTCAAGGTGTTCCTGCGTTGCTCACTGTGGCCCACAAGGACTGAGGCCGTTAGTGAAGAACATTCAAAGTTCAGATGATCAAGATGCTTCATGGTTATTCTGGGTCTAAGCAGTTAAATGTATCATTGCTATTGTTATTGATATTGTTATGATGGTACTTGGTGGGTTTTTTGGCAGTTTGGGGCTTGAACTCAGGGCTTCACACGTGCTTGGCTGCCTTGCACGCCTGCTGTTGATCTAGTTGAACCAAGCCTCCATCCATGCTGTGTAATGATTCATTGGAAATGGTGTCGCAGAGCTTTATTGTCTGAGTTGCTTTCAACCATGGTCCTTCAGCTCTCAGCCTCTAGAGTAGACGGGTTTAAAGGGTGTGTCCGCATGTGGCTTCAAAGGACTCTTCAGTCCTCTGGGGCTTATGTTCCACCTGTGGCCTAAGGGCATTTCCAAAATACTTTTTCCATAAACAAAAACAATTCTCACTCCCCAGGCAAATATATACAAAAACTAGAGAGAAAGAAAGCATTCTGAAACTCAAAATCCTCTCCAACTGTCAAATGTTCAAGATCTGAAAATGACTGTTGTCCCTGCATGGTTAGAACTTGGGTTGGAGATCAGACCTTTTGTACAAACACAAATTTCTAAGTTAGAGGGAAAGCTGGGCAAGGCTCAATGAAGACACCATGAACAGAGTTTTCTTAAGTATGGTCCTGAGACAAACCATGCTTGGAAGGAGATCCAAACCAGAATCTTCAGATAAGGCGAATGACAGCACATGGTGTCTTACTCCTTTTCTTCATACACTGGGGACCCAACAAGGCCAGAGCTAGTCTAGCCCTAGATCTTGAGCCATATCCCCAGCTCTTTTTCATTTTTAATCTTGTTTAAAGTTTGTGTCTCTTAGAAATCTGGCCTCAAACCTTCACATTTCTGCCTCAAGTTTCTGGATTGATGAAATTATGGACACAAACCACCATGAAAAGAAGTAACATTGATTTTTTTATATGTTTGTGCCAGTACAGGGCTTGAACTCAGAGTCTTGAGGTTTTGCTTGCCTTGCTCACTTCTGGCTGACAGTCTACCACTCGAGCCAGGCTTCTAGTCTGTCCTTTTGCTGTTTCCAACTGCTATCTTCCAGGTCTCAGCATTCAGAGATGGGATTATAGGTGTGAGCCACTGGTCTGTCCCATGCACAATAGAATTTCTAATTAATTGGACCATGTTCTTAAAAATTGCTTTTATTGTCAGGTTTTTGAGCCCCACTGGGGCCTGGTGGGGCCAAAGTCAGACTTCAAGATCCTCTGAGAAAATTTCATCTTTTAAAATACTTTGTAGTCTATCTCCACCTATACAACAGTATAACATCCTTGTGTCTGTTTCTCTAGCTCTTGCTTTTATTTTGTATTGTATTTATTTGTAGTTTTATTAGAGTGGGTGATATCCTGTAAACTCTGGCTATAGAAATTGCCATAATTGGGGCTGAGAATGGGGCTTAGTGGTAGAGTGTTCACCTAGCATGCATGAAACCCTGGGTTCCATTCCTCAGTAGCACACAAAAAGAAAAGGGCAGAAGTGTTGCTGTGGCTCAAGAGGCAGAGTGCTAGCCTCGAGCATAAAGAAGCCAGGGACAGTGCTCAGGCCCTGAGTCCCAAGCCTCAGGACTGGCAAAAACAAACACACACACACACACACAACACCAAAGCCCTGGGAGACAATTCCCGAACCTTCTTGCTCCAGCACATTCTCAGTAGATCTGTGCTGGCAGTACTTGAAACTAGAGACAAGGGGAGTTTGGACTCCAGGGCTAGAAAGGCAACCATGGCCTGGGTTCCCAGCTTCTGGCGGAAGGATTCTGTGAAGGGTTTGGAGATTGGCTTCGGCCTGGATGGGTGGCTTTTCCCACAGGGATTCAGGGCGGGTTCACCCTCTCTAGGGTGGGACAGGGTGGGGAAGGGAGGCCTGTCCCAGTGTGTGAAGATGAAGGGACCCCAGGGCTCAGCCCTTCCTGCTCTTCACCATGGCTCTGGGCTTGCTGGGCGCCCAGTAGAGCCGGAAGAGGGCGAGGCGCCCGGGCGTGCAGCATGGGTGAAGTGCCTGACTTTGAAGTCAGGCCCAACATTACCACGTGGGCCCCACTTTACCATGCGAACCCCACTTTACCACGTGAACCTGAGATAAGTAGGCCCTGTGAGCAAACCCAGCACAAGCCTATTAGGGCCCAGCTGGTTGAGAACTCTAAGGACTGGGAATGCTTAAATCTAACCGCCCCTAGAATACCTCGAGCCCTGAGCCAATCAGATTTGTACCGTAATCTTGCTTTGGCCTTTATAAGATCTGTATTATCACAGCTCGAGACTGCCTCCTAACCTCCGCTGTGTCGGTGGGTAGGACAAGGCCCGGGCCACGGCCCCGCTTGAATGAAGCCTTGCTTGCTATTGCATGTCGGAATGTCGGAGTCTCGGTCGTCTTCTTGGTGGTGGTCTTGGGACTTGGCACAACAGGGGGCCTGGTGGACCTGTGCCGAGAACTTCGACGCTCCCTTGGTGTTTTACCTGACGGAAGAGCAGCAGACACGCGTGTTCGCGTGTACGCGGCACTGCACCCTGTCCTGCCGTCCTCCCGCGCTCCCATCTGCCCCGGGCCCCTGGGTGCCTGGCCGGGCCCGCGCCCTCGGGGCCCCGTGTGCCCTGCGGGTTCTCAGGGCTTCCCGTCTTGTGTCCCCAGGCCTAGGGGACGCGTTCCTGCGCCGCACGGAGGAGCACAGCCACACCCTCCTCCAGCTGGAGCCCTGCTTCACAGCCGCGGGCCACACGCGAGTCAGGGTGGTGGGGCCCCCCAGGGCCAGGCAGTGGCTCCTCAACATGGCGTGGTCTGTGGGGCACCAGGACGCCCCCTTGCAAGCCGAAGGTAGGCATCTGTGACGGGGGGAGGCTTGTGCGCAGGCCTGGGGCTCCTGCAAGGCCGCTTCCACTCGTGCACACCCCTTCCCGTGCTGGGGAATCCACGGCACCAGAGCCCAAAGCCCCCACGGCGTGGGATGAAGTCAGCGAGGGTGGGGGGCGGAGTGGGGAGGTGCCGAAGGGCCCCCCAGGGGGGACAGGCTGGGGGAACCCTACCCCACCTCCACGTCCCCACAGGCCTCTTGGCTGGGGTCACAGCTCACGGAGCGTTCCCTCTCCTCTCTCTCCCCATATCTGGAAATGCTGCGCTATGTCGGGAGCCAGCCCCTCACCACGGAGGACTTGGCCTTGGCTTCCATTGTTCGTCCTGACACCCTACTCCTCAGTGATCCCTTCTCTCTGGACGGTGCTCAGTCTTCCTCAAGTCCAGAGGTCCAAGCTCCTGGGGTTCCATGCAGTCAGTTTTCTCATGAAGAATGACTTCCCTGGGAAGCTGAGAACCACATAGAAGAGAGCATGCAGGCTGGAGTTGTGGCCAGCTTGTCTCTCTCAGGGCGTCTAGGCATATGCCTGAGAGATGACTCCTAAATAGGAAGAAGTGTTCCCATCTTAGTATCTAATTATTTAATAATATGCAATAAATAAACTCTGTCATGTGTAATGCCTCTGTGGTGGTCTCTCTTGTTTTGACAACCTTATCTACCATATACGTTTTTCCTGTAATTACACCCAACTTCCCGGAAAACACCACCTCTCAAGAAATCTCAGATTGTAAGTCGGGCACTGGTGGCTCAGGCCTGTAACCCTAGCTACTCAGGAGGATGAGATCTAAGATCACAGTTTGAAACCAGCCCAGGCAGGAAAGTCCTTAAGACTCATCTCCAGTCAACAACCAGAAAGCTAGAAGTGTCCCTGTGGCTCAAAGTGGTAGAGTGCTAGCCTTCAGCGGAAAATGCACAGGGACAGCACCCAGGCCCTGAGCTCAAGCCCCAGCAGACTGGCAAGAAAAGAAATAAAAACAAATCTCAGATTGCCACTACAGTGAAAACCACTTATAAACCACTTAAAGTGGTAAACTAATTAGAAATCATGTAATGTGGAAAACAACTTAAACTAAGAACATGTACTCTAATTAGCTTGCAGGGATTAGCCTAACTTTTACTTGCTCTGTGTGTGCCATTTGGGTTTTTTGTTGGGTTTTCTGTCATGGGGTTTGAACTCAAGGCTTGGGTGCTGTCCCTGAGCTTTCTCTCAAAGCTAGCACTCTACTACTTTGAGCCACAGCGGCACTTCTGGTTTTCTAGTAATTAATTGGAGATAAGGCTCTCAAAGATATTCTTGCCCAGACTGACTTTGAGCCACAATCCTCAGAAATCAGCCTCCTGAGTAATACAAAATGGTTTGGTTTTGGTGTTTGTCTTCCTTTATTTTGTTTTACTTTTGCCAGTCCTGGGGCTTGGACTCAGGGCCTGAGCACTGTCCTTGCTTCTTTTGCTCAAGGCTAGCACTCTATCACTTGAGCCACAGAGCCACTTCTGGCTTTTTCTATATCTGTGGTGCTGAGGAATGGAACGCACGGCTTCATGTATGTGAGGCAAACACTCTACCACTAGGAAAGCCCCCACAATATGTTTTTTTGAGAAGCATATTTTCATGAACGGAAGGACACAGGTACACTCATGGGCTCTTCTCTCCTGGGCTATCTTCAAACCAGGAACCTCAGATCTCTGCAGCCTCTAGCTATGATTTCAAGTGTAAGCCACCAGCTCCTACTTTGTGAGTTTTTCTGGCAGCATTTGGTCTTTTTATAGTGTGTGTGTGTGTGTGTGTGTGTGTGTGTGTGTGTGTGTGTGTGTGTTGCCAGTCCTCGGGCTTGAACTGAGCACTGTCCCTTGCTTCTTTTACTCAAGGCTAGCACTCTACCACTTGAGCCACAGAGCCACTTCTGACTTTTTCTGTTTATGTGGTGCTGAAGAATCAAACCCAGGGCTTCATGCATGCTAGGCAAGCACTCTACTGCTAAGCCGCATTCCCAGCCCAGCACTGGGTCTTGAACTGAGGGCTAGAGAACCCTTAGCTTTTTTACTGTGGCCCGGCACTTTGCTATTTGAGCTGCACCTCCACTTCCGACAGTTTGGTGGTCAATTGGAGATAAAAATCTTATCAATGTTCCTGCTCATGTTGGTTTTCAGCCTCCTGAGCAGCTAACGTTACAGCTGTGAGCCTCTAGTCTTTGTTTCCATTCCTCTTAACTTTATTATCCAGCATGAACTTTCCCTGTCCCCAACGTCCTACTATGTAGACAGCCCAGCCACCAGGTTACTTTAGATCAAGGACATGCTCTGTCTGGTTCCCTGATGTTGTCTAAGCTCTGCTTCTTCACAGGTTCTGTACCCTGAGACCTGGCTGTGCATGTATTCAAATTTGGGGGACAGAGACTGGGGTTTTTTGTACTCTAGCTATTTTACAACTTATTTATTGATATCTTAACTTTCATTGTATGTCAGTGGACACTATTACATCCAAGTTTGTTAGCATATTTTGCCAACTTCCACTTTCATAATGCACTGAATCAGTGAAAATCTTCTGGCTCATGAACCATACTAGGGAGCATTTCCTTTCTAAAGGAGGAGATGCCCAGAAGTGAGAAGACAGAATTTTTATTTCTTTTCCAAACTCTCCCTTAATCATGAAGGTGAGGAGGGAGACTATTTGATTCTATATTAAACTTGTGAAAAATCTGTGTCCATGTTTTGGTTGGTGCTTTATATAAGTCATTGTTTAAAAATAAAGCAATGGAAGTGGAGCTGAAGAGCTCAGGGACAGCACCCAGGCTCAGAGTTCAACCTCCATGACCAACAACAACAACAACAAAAAAGTAAAGCACCAACTTATACTCCTAACAGAATTTGCTGTTAACTGAGGTTTCAAATAATCCTTTCTAAACATTAAAAGAAATTCTCAAACTAGGGGCTGGGAATGTGGCTTTGTGGTAGAGTGCTTGCCTAGCATGCATGAAGCCCTGGGTTCCATTCCTCAGCACTGCACACACAGAAAAAGCCAGAAGTGGCACTGTGGCTCAAGACATAGAGTGCTAGCCTTGAGCAAAAGAAGCAAGGGACAGTGCTCAGGCCCTGAGTTCAAGCCCCAGAACTGGTAAAAAAAAATCTCAAACTAAATAAATAAAAGAACACTTAGGCAGGAGAGTGCCAAGAAAGAGTGCTCACACCTATAACCCTAGCTATTCAAGATGCTGAGCTATAAGGATCAAAGCAATGCCAGCCTAGGCAGATAAATCAAAGAAAATCTCACCTCCAATTAATGAAGAAAAAGCAAGAAGTGGAGGTGTGGCTCGCATTGGAGAGCGACCATGATGAATGAAAATGCCAAGCCAAAGTGCAAGGGACTGTCCTGAATTCAAAATTTAGTACTGTCTCACACACACCACAAAAGAATCACGTGGCATCTTGTGACAGCACTGTTTCAATAGATCTCAGGCAGGCCTAAGGCTACATTTCAACAGCTTCCCAGGTCTGCCCAGGCTGCTAGTCAGTGATCACATTTGGGGCAGCAGGGCTATACACACCTCAATGATCTTCCAAAGACTACATCTAGAGGGTTGAACCAGGGCCGGGAATCCTCATGAGCTATCCACTAAGGTAGATTTCCATCTTTTAAGAGGAGAACCCTAATACAGGGGTGTTGGGGTTGTAAATTTGCTGGGCTTAGCTCTATCACTCCCCAACATGTGGGGAAGGGTCCTACGCTTACCTATCTATTCTGTGGTGGGTCCATACCTACTCTCTTATGTCCCACTGGCCAGGAGGGTATCGAACGCGGGAGTGAGGTCCGGGTTTAGCCTTGGGTTGCGTGTGGGTGTGAGACCTCCATGCTCACCAGCCCAAGGAAGACATGAGCGTGTGAGATCTCGGAGAAAACCTCTAGGGCTTCTGTTTATTCAAATGAGGAGCCCCCCAGATATACCCCCCAGGGGGGGCACAAGACAGGGATTGCAGATTGGTCACAGAGGGCTGTCCATCAAGTGATGTCAGGGGACCTCCTTTGGGGGGCAGAGGCCCAGCCCCCCAAGGATTGGGTTTCTGGGGTGTCCTCCATTACACACGTGCTGCCCCAGGAGCAGTGCCTTCTCTTCATGACAAAGGCAGGAAGGGAAGGGACAGGCCAAGGTCAGCTGTGGCCCCTTAAAGGCACAGCTGACCCCAACACAGGGGGAAAGCACTGCTGGTCATTCTTCTCCTTCAGTACTGGTCTCTGCTCAGCCTGGAAATTATTTCTATTATTATTATTCTATTACATTATATTTTTCTCTTAAAATCTATTCATCTGGGCACCAGTGGCTCATGCAAGCCACTCAGAAGGCTAAGATGGAGGCATGAAGCGAGTTCAAGAAGCAAAGGATGTAAGCCTCCGAGTTCAATCCTCAGTACTCCATTAAGCTCACATAAAAATGCCTTAGGCTGTGAGTGAACTGGGAGGTGATCAGAGCACTGGTGAGCCTGGGAGAACAGGCAGAGCTAGAGATTGGATTCCTGAGTTAGAGATGGGCAACTCCCTGCTCCAGCCTGGGTGCCTTAGGAAATCGGTGTCAAGGGAGTGGTGTGTTTGCTTGTGACAACAATGAATGAACACTAGGTAACAGCCTTATGCCACCTGCTCTGCCCTGGCTGCCTCATCTCACCAGCGCCTCCTGGCTAAAAGTTCAGAATATTTAATGAGGTGCTGGGCCCCCTCTACTGGTTGAAGATTAAGTTGAGTTACAAAAAGACAAGGTGTGTTATATTTTTTTGTAAGTGGACACTGCTGGGTGTTCATCTTGGGGTCTGAGCACTCACCTGGGCCTTGCCCTCAATTGCAGCTTTTCCCTGGTTAGTCGGGGATAAGAGTCTCATATGTACCCAGCCTGGCTTCAGACCTCCATTCTCAGAGCGCCCTCTTCTGAGCAGCCAGAATTATGTGCATGAGCCCCTGGAGCTCGGCCATGACACCACCATCCCTTACTTTTTTTAGGTTTCTTATAGCTGCACATTCTTCTCCAAATCCCTTCCACATTCTCCCTTCTAAGTGGTATAAAATTATTTGAAATTATTACAAAGAAATTCCTCCAGAAGCAGATGATTCTAATAAATGCAGGAAATCTTACCAGATTAAGAAGACTATTCAGACCTTGAGAAGTACTAAACCCAACCTAGTGGGGCATGCTGAAATCTCAGCACTGAGCAGCTGGGACAGGGGATTTAAATGATTGAGGCAAAAACAAAACACAGCCAGTTGCTTGTGGCTCAAGCCTGGAATCTTTGCTCCTCCGGAGGCTGAGATCTGAGGAAGGATTTGAAGCAGATTAGTTTTCTTCGTATATTGAGCAGTCTGAGTTGGAAGAAAACATGGGCAAAGGGACAGGAGGGCATTTCAGGCCTGATGGACATGCTCTAGAGCTGCACTCTTTGCATCCTTACACAGATCCTTCACCTTGATGGTTTTAATTCATGCATACCGTGTGCCCTAGGAATGCTAACCTTAGTTCTACAATGCAACAAATGGCGTATTAGACCTTCATAGTAACACTGTTCAGCATAGGCCCAAACAGGAAATGACCACCATATACAACAGAAGACTGAGAGGAACATACAAAGGAATTATGTTTAGAGGACAACAGGACTAAATATCAAAGTTAGGTGAAAGAAGTAAGACCCAGGAGTAAATAGTGACTTATTTCAGAGAACTCCCAATAGTGGGCATGTGTGTGGTGGGGAGTTAGGAGTATTGGTAATATTTACTTCTGTAGCTGCTGGCTGAATGGTTGCCTCCTTTCTGTTGTTTCATAAACCCTTTCATAAGTAGGCTGCCTTCTTATTTTTATTTATTTTGTAAAATAGGTCTTTATTCTTAGGGAAACGGAGGTAGCTATTTTCCTTATTCTAAACTAAAATCTTAAGTCAGAGGCAGTGCAGATAGCATAGATAGTTTCCAAACACAAACCCGCTTCTTTGAAAAAACAAAAATAAGTAATTTGAAGTTTGGGGTGAACAATACTACTTCATACATCTACTTCAAATCAAAAGGCCCGCAGATACTTTTCAGTGACATGAAAGGAATGAAATATAAATCTTGGATACATAAATGTAGAATAACCTAGCAGAACTGATTTTTTTCATTAAAATACTTATCATGTACAAGCTTTTGTTTCTCAATGCCATACTGTTAATATCATTAAAAACCTAATCTTTGACCCAGAGTTCAACAACACTGATTTGCATTTGTAAAAAGGTTGTTTATCCAACTCAATGCTTCTGGTCCCCATAAATACTTTAGGTCTATTACTGGAAGCAGACTGTGGTGGTAATTAATGTTTTAAGAACTCTAAAAAAGTTACAGACCTCAGAAGTGCACCTACTCATTTGCCCAGGTAAAAATTATGAATAATAGCTCATAATTATTAGGGATGCTAGTGTTTTTATCATGAATGAATGTAACACATCTGCTAAATGTGACTACATTTGGAAAAAAAATAGAGTAATCAAAACTGCTTGAAGGTATGTAAGTAGAAGTATTTATAAGCAATTCCTGTTATAATTCTTGTTATTTTGTTTATTA
>NW_025960440.1:0-35899 GCF_023159225.1 Perognathus longimembris pacificus
AGGACCCGGCACAGTGTGTTATAGTGAGCATGTGGGGGTGGCGGGGAGGAAGAGAGAGAAAGAGAGAGAGAGAGAGTCGGCTCGCCTGCGAGGAATTTTTTGTTCATGTGCGGTTTGCATGATGTGTGTCAGGTATGAGGTTGGACAGAGGGAGTTCAAAGTGTTTACACGTTACTTGTTTTTTGAAGTTCCCGGAAACCAATCATATGGCGAAGGCTCCCCTCTTGTGCTGTCCGCTACACAAAGGTCTCCGTACTTGATGCCAAGCTGCCTCTGCTCTTGAGATCTGCATGACAGTGATGATGCTGCCTATGAATATCATTGCTGGGTGCTAGTGTGCCTTGGTCACGGCAGGGAAGGGTCAGATATCCCTTTCCCTGGTGTCTTAGCAGAGCTTCCTAAGGAGCCTAAAACATATGGCTGTGAGCCACGGGCACCAGGATTGCCAGCTCCTGCCTCTAGCCAGTATAATCCTTGGCTGCTCAATAGCAGGAAGTAGCAGGCAGGGATCTGGGCCAGAGAGGCCAAGGCAAGCGGGAAGACAAGAGTTAAGCAGACACTAGCGCAGAAAGGAGATGCCCAGATTCGCTGACCTGCTAACCTTGTATCTCCCTTATGCTCTGAGCAAGAGAGATGAGTTGATTGTGAGAGAGGTGGCGATCCATACACCAGCCACTTCCAGGACTGGCAAGGGCAGAGGCGGTGGGGAGCTGTGTCACACGGGTTCAACCAGGATGTGGGAAGATGGAGCAGGAGGGGAGGTGGAAATTGTATTTGCCTAGGACCCTGGCCCAAGCCGTTCCCAGCAGAATGGTCAGGGGAGGGATGTGCGGCTCTACACATCCTGTGCATCCCCGAAGGCCTGTGAGAACTAGTGAGAACTTACAGCAAACCCCCAAGGGGCCCTGTGCCCTTTTTGCTATGGCAACTCCAGTTGGAACACTGGCTCAAGTCAGCAGGAGGCGCCTAGTACCTGGCATGTCACAGAGCTCCAAATCACATGGGCACTGCCCAGAGGCTTCCCAGCACCCCAGGTGCAAATGCACAGTTAGTGAGGCACCAGGAGGCCCTGCTGGCCTGTGAGCACCAACTGCCTACCTCTAAGCAGCCTCACTACCCCTCTCTTAAGGCTGTTCCTGTTGGAATGCAAATGGAAGCACACATCAACAAAGTGGGCAAGGAATGGAGAAACAAAACATCCGGCCACCCCCTGGAGGCTTTTCTGCATAGTGGGTCACATATGTGCAGTCCTTCCTGCTCAGAAAAACACAGGGCTGCTGCCTAGCAAGCCAGGCAAGGTCTTCAGGTGGTCTTGGCCAAGGGGGCAGAGGCCGTTTCCAGACCAATCGTATGTCAGTCATAAAACCAGAAGGCAGGAAAGGAGTGCCGCTTCCCTCCTACCTTTGTCACAAACCTCCTGTGCACAGAAAAGGAGCAGAGGGGCTTGGGCACAGAGCAGGCAGACAACAGATTAGATAAATGGGGATTGGTGTTCACCAGAGGACTGAGAGATCCCAGGTGTGCAGAGGGTGAGAGCAGAGGGAGATTTGGAGAAGATAAGAAGGGCTAGGCCAGGGTGAGGCAGTTGTAATTTCCCCAGAAGAAGTGAAGAGGTGCATGGGGAGATGTGCAGCCTGTGAACCTCAAGAGGAGGAGGGGGAAATTTGGAAGCAGAGGCAGAGGCAAAGGGGCAGTGACGCAGAGGCATGTGTGAGTTGAAAGCAGTCCAGAGCAGCAAGGCAGGGACAGGAGGGCTAGGAGAGAGAACTCGGAGGGAGTTATCAGCAAAGGAGGTATGTGTGCAGGGGACAAGCCTCAGGAACTCAGCTGCAGATGGCAGGTGGTGGCTAGGAAGGCCAGGTTGGGCGCCCCACCACCCTGGGACCAAGTAGAAGGGAGAAGAGGCAAGGGATTCTGGGGCACAGGCCTGCCCCATTCTCTGCGCGCAGCGCTGTGCTTTAGGGTGTAGACCTGAGGGTAACGAATGCCATCCTTGGTTGGGGCACTACTGGGGCGTGATCATGTGGTCCTGTTACATTGACATTTCTGCCTTGATTGCTTTCCCGAAGAGTTTGTTGCTACCCAGGTCTCCGAAGCTGCATGGTTCAGGGAATGGGAGACTGGTGAGGACAGCATGGGGAGGCCCAAGTGCCAATGGACTGTCCAGTAAGCAGCGCTGGGCTCCTTAGCCACGCCCACCACGAGAACAACACCCTGGACTTGAGCAAGTAGGACACAGTCCTCGAAAACCCCTTAGCACCTTCCAAGCCACTGTGTACTGGATGCGCTCACGTGTGCGTGTGTGTGCCCCTGCTTGCCTACATGCGTGTGTTCCTGATGCTGTACAAGAGTGTGCTTCCTAAGCCCAAGTCTGCATATGTGCAAATAGGTATGTGGATGTAGATCCAGGAGGACCCGGCACAGTGTGTTATAGTGAGCATGTGGGGGTGGCGGGGAGGAAGAGAGAGAAAGAGAGAGAGAGAGAGTCGGCTCGCCTGCGAGGAATTTTTTGTTCATGTGCGGTTGCATGAGTGTGTCAGGTATGAGGTTGGACAGAGGGAGTTCAAAGTGTTTACACGTTACTTGTTTTTTTGAAGTTCCCGGAAACCAATCATATGGCGAAGGCTCCCCTCTTGTGCTGTCCGCTACACAAAGGTCTCCGTACTTGATGCCAAGCTGCCTCTGCTCTTGGAGATCTGCATGACAGTGATGATGCTGCCTATGAATATCATTGCTGGGTGCTAGTGTGCCTTGGTCACGGCAGGGAAGGGTCAGATATCCCTTTCCCTGGTGTCTTAGCAGAGCTTCCTGAAGGAGCCTAAAACATATGGCTGTGAGCCACGGGCACCAGGATTGCCAGCTCCTGCCTCTAGCCAGTATAATCCTTGGCTGCTCAATAGCAGGAAGTAGCAGGCAGGGATCTGGGCCAGAGAGGCCAAGGCAAGCGGGAAGACAAGAGTTAAGCAGACACTAGCGCAGAAAGGAGATGCCCAGATTCGCTGACCTGCTAACCTTGTATCTCCCTTATGCTCTGAGCAAGAGAGATGAGGTTGATTGTGAGAGAGGTGGCGATCCATACACCAGCCACTTCCAGGACTGGCAAGGGCAGAGGCGGTGGGGAGCTGTGTCACACGGGTTCAACCAGGATGTGGGAAGATGGAGCAGGAGGGGAGGTGGAAATTGTATTTGCCTAGGACCCTGGCCCAAGCCGTTCCCAGCAGAATGGTCAGGGGAGGGATGTGCGGCTCTACACATCCTGTGCATCCCCGAAGGCCTGTGAGAACTAGTGAGAACTTACAGCAAACCCCCAAGGGGCCCTGTGCCCTTTTTGCTATGGCAACTCCAGTTGGAACACTGGCTCAAGTCAGCAGGAGGCGCCTAGTACCTGGCATGTCACAGAGCTCCAAATCACATGGGCACTGCCCAGAGGCTTCCCAGCACCCCAGGTGCAAATGCACAGTTAGTGAGGCACCAGGAGGCCCTGCTGGCCTGTGAGCACCAACTGCCTACCTCTAAGCAGCTCACTACCCCTCTCTTAAGGCTGTTCCTGTTGGAATGCAAATGGAAGCACACATCAACAAAGTGGGCAAGGAATGGAGAAACAAAACATCCGGCCACCCCCTGGAGGCTTTTCTGCATAGTGGGTCACATATGTGCAGTCCTTCCTGCTCAGAAATACACAGGGCTGCTGCCTAGCAAGCCAGGCAAGGTCTTCAGGTGGTCTTGGCCAAGGGGGCAGAGGCCGTTTCCAGACCAATCGTATGTCAGTCATAAAACCAGAAGGCAGGAAAGGAGTGCCGCTTCCCTCCTACCTTTGTCACAAACCTCCTGTGCACAGAAAAGGAGCAGAGGGGCTTGGGCACAGAGCAGGCAGACAACAGATTAGATAAATGGGATTGGTGTTCACCAGAGGACTGAGAGATCCAGGTGTGCAGAGGGTGAGAGCAGAGGGAGATTTGGAGAAGATAAGAAGGGCTAGGCCAGGGAGAGGCAGTTGTAATTTCCCAGAAGAAGTGAAGAGGTGCATGGGGAGGTGTGCAGCCTGTGAACCTCAAGAGGAGGAGGGGGAAATTGGGAAGCAGAGGCAGAGGCAAAGGGGCAGTGACGCAGAGGCATGTGTGAGTGAAAGCAGTCCAGAGCAGCAAGGCAGGGACAGGAGGGCTAGGAGAGAGAACTCGGAGGGAGTTATCAGCAAAGGAGGTATGTGTGCAGGGGACAAGCCTCAGGAACTCAGCTGCAGATGGCAGGTGGTGGCTAGGAAGGCCAGGTTGGGCGCCCCACCACCCTGGGACCAAGTAGAAGGGAAGAAGAGGCAAGGGATTCTGGGGCACAGGCCTGCCCATTCTCTGCGCGCAGCGCTGTGCTTTAGGGTGTAGACCTGAGGGGTAACGAATGCCATCCTTGGTTGGGGCACTACTGGGGCGTGATCATGTGGTCCTGTTACATTGACATTTCTGCCTTGATTGCTTTCCGAAGAGTTTGTTGCTACCCAGGTCTCCGAAGCTGCATGTTCAGGGATGGGAGACTGGTGAGGACAGCATGGGGAGGCCAAGTGCCAATGGACTGTCCAGTAAGCAGCGCTGGGCTCCTTAGCCACGCCCACCACGAGAACAACACCTGGACTTGAGCAAGTAGGACACAGTCCTCGAAAACCCCTTAGCACCTTCCAAGCCACTGTGTACTGGATGCGCTCACGTGTGCGTGTGTGTGCCCCTGCTTGCCTACATGCGTGTGTTCCTGATGCTGTACAAGAGTGTGCTTCCTAAGCCCAAGTCTGCATATGTGCAAATAGGTATGTGGATGTAGATCCAGGAGGACCCGGCACAGTGTGTTATAGTGAGCATGTGGGGGTGGCGGGGAGGAAGAGAGAGAAAGAGAGAGAGAGAGAGTCGGCTCGCCTGCGAGGAATTTTTTGTTCATGTGCGGTTGCATGAGTGTGTCAGGTATGAGGTTGGACAGAGGGAGTTCAAAGTGTTTACACGTTACTTGTTTTTTGAAGTTCCCGGAAACCAATCATATGGCGAAGGCTCCCTCTTGTGCTGTCCGCTACACAAAGGTCTCCGTACTTGATGCCAAGCTGCCTCTGCTCTTGGAGATCTGCATGACAGTGATGATGCTGCCTATGAATATCATTGCTGGGTGCTAGTGTGCCTTGGTCACGGCAGGGAAGGGTCAGATATCCCTTTCCCTGGTGTCTTAGCAGAGCTTCCTGAAGGAGCCTAAAACATATGGCTGTGAGCCACGGGCACCAGGATTGCCAGCTCCTGCCTCTAGCCAGTATAATCCTTGGCTGCTCAATAGCAGGAAGTAGCAGGCAGGGATCTGGGCCAGAGAGGCCAAGGCAAGCGGGAAGACAAGAGTTAAGCAGACACTAGCGCAGAAAGGAGATGCCCAGATTCGCTGACCTGCTAACCTTGTATCTCCCTTATGCTCTGAGCAAGAGAGATGAGGTTGATTGTGAGAGAGGTGGCGATCCATACACCAGCCACTTCCAGGACTGGCAAGGGCAGAGGCGGTGGGGAGCTGTGTCACACGGGTTCAACCAGGATGTGGGAAGATGGAGCAGGAGGGGGGTGGAAATTGTATTTGCCTAGGACCCTGGCCCAAGCCGTTCCCAGCAGAATGGTCAGGGGAGGGATGTGCGGCTCTACACATCCTGTGCATCCCCGAAGGCCTGTGAGAACTACTGAGAACTTACAGCAAACCCCCAAGGGGCCCTGTGCCCTTTTTGCTATGGCAACTCCAGTTGGAACACTGGCTCAAGTCAGCAGGAGGCGCCTAGTACCTGGCATGTCACAGAGCTCCAAATCACATGGGCACTGCCCAGAGGCTTCCCAGCACCCCAGGTGCAAATGCACAGTTAGTGAGGCACCAGGAGGCCCTGCTGGCCTGTGAGCACCAACTGCCTACCTCTAAGCAGCCTCACTACCCCTCCCTTAAGTCTGTTCCTGTTGGAATGCAAATGGAAGCACACATCAACAAAGTTGGCAAGAATGGAGAAACAAAACATCCGGCCACCCCCTGGAGGCTTTTCTGCATAGTGGGTCACATATGTGCAGTCCTTCCTGCTCAGAAAAAACACAGGGCTGCTGCCTAGCAAGCCAGGCAAGGTCTTCAGGTGGTCTTGGCCAAGGGGCAGAGGCCGTTTCTAGACCAATCGGATGTCAGTCATAAAACCAGAAGGCAGGAAAGGAGTGCCGCTTCCCTCCTACCTTTGTCACAAACCTCCTGTGCACAGAAAAGGAGCAGAGGGGCTTGGGCACAGAGCAGGCAGACAACAGATTAGATAAATGGGGATTGGTGTTCACCAGAGGACTGAGAGATCCCAGGTGTGCAGAGGGTGAGAGCAGAGGGAGATTTGGAGAAGATAAGAAGGGCTAGGCCAGGGTGAGGCAGTTGTAATTTCCCCAGAAGAAGTGAAGAGGTGCATGGGGAGGTGTGCAGCCTGTGAACCTCAAGAGGAGGAGGGGGAAATTTGGAAGCAGAGGCAGAGGCAAAGGGGCAGTGACGCAGAGGCATGTGTGAGTTGAAAGCAGTCCAGAGCAGCAAGGCAGGGACAGGAGGGCTAGGAGAGAGAACTCGGAGGGAGTTATCAGCAAAGGAGGTATGTGTGCAGGGGACAAGCCTCAGGAACTCAGCTGCAGATGGCAGGTGGTGGCTATGAAGGCCAGGTTGGGCGCCCACCACCCTGGGACCAAGTAGAAGGGAGAAGAGGCAAGGGATTCTGGGGCACAGGCCTGCCCCATTCTCTGCGCGCAGCGCTGTGCTTTAGGGTGTAGACCTGAGGGGTAACGAATGCCATCCTTGGTTGGGGCACTACTGGGGCGTGATCATGTGGTCCTGTTACATTGACATTTCTGCCTTGATTGCTTTCCCGAAGAGTTTGTTGCTACCCAGGTCTCCGAAGCTGCATGGTTCAGGGAATGGGAGACTGGTGAGGACAGCATGGGGAGGCCCAAGTGCCAATGGACTGTCCAGTAAGCAGCGCTGGGCTCCTTAGCCACGCCCACCACGAGAACAACACCCTGGACTTGAGCAAGTAGGACACAGTCCTCGAAAACCCCTTAGCACCTTCCAAGCCACTGTGTACTGGGTGCGCTCACGTGTGCGTGTGTGTGCCCCTGCTTGCCTACATGCGTGTGTTCCTGATGCTGTACAAGAGTGTGCTTCCTAAGCCCAAGTCTGCATATGTGCAAATAGGTATGTGGATGTAGATCCAGGAGGACCCGGCACAGTGTGTTATAGTGAGCATGTGGGTGTGGCGGGGGGGGAAGAGAGAGAAAGAGAGAGAGAGAGAGTCGGCTCGCCTGCGAGGAATTTTTTGTTCATGTTGCGGTTGCATGAGTGTGTCAGGTATGAGGTTGGACAGAGTGAGTTCAAAGTGTTTACACGTTACTTGTTTTTTGAAGTTCCCGGAAACCAATCATATGGCGAAGGCTCCCCTCTTGTGCTGTCCGCTACACAAAGGTCTCCGTACTTGATGCCAAGCTGCCTCTGCTCTTGGAGATCTGCATGACAGTGATGATGCTGCCTATGAATATCATTGCTGGGTGCTAGTGTGCCTTGGTCACGGCAGGGAAGGGTCAGATATCCCTTTCCCTGGTGTCTTAGCAGAGCTTCCTGAAGGAGCCTAAAACATATGGCTGTGAGCCACGGGCACCAGGATTGCCAGCTCCTGCCTCTAGCCAGTATAATCCTTGGCTGCTCAATAGCAGGAAGTAGCAGGCAGGGATCTGGGCCAGAGAGGCCAAGGCAAGCGGGAAGACAAGAGTTAAGCAGACACTAGCGCAGAAAGGAGATGCCCAGATTCGCTGACCTGCTAACCTTGTATCTCCCTTATGCTCTGAGCAAGAGAGATGAGGTTGATTGTGAGAGAGGTGGCGATCCATACACCAGCCACTTCCAGGACTGGCAAGGGCAGAGGCGGTGGGGAGCTGTGTCACACGGGTTCAACCAGGATGTGGGAAGATGGAGCAGGAGGGGAGGTGGAAATTGTATTTGCCTAGGACCCTGGCCCAAGCCGTTCCCAGCAGAATGGTCAGGGGAGGGATGTGCGGCTCTACACATCCTGTGCATCCCCGAAGGCCTGTGAGAACTAGTGAGAACTTACAGCAAACCCCCAAGGGGCCCTGTGCCCTTTTTGCTATGGCAACTCCAGTTGGAACACTGGCTCAAGTCAGCAGGAGGCGCCTAGTACCTGGCATGTCACAGAGCTCCAAATCACATGGGCACTGCCCAGAGGCTTCCCAGCACCCCAGGTGCAAATGCACAGTTAGTGAGGCACCAGGAGGCCCTGCTGGCCTGTGAGCACCAACTGCCTACCTCTAAGCAGCCTCACTACCCCTCTCTTAAGGCTGTTCCTGTTGGAATGCAAATGAAGCACACATCAACAAAGTGGGCAAGGAATGGAGAAACAAAACATCCGGCCACCCCCTGGAGGCTTTCTGCATAGTGGGTCACATATGTGCAGTCCTTCCTGCTCAGAAAAACACAGGGCTGCTGCCTAGCAAGCCAGGCAAGGTCTTCAGGTGGTCTTGGCCAAGGGGGCAGAGGCCGTTTCCAGACCAATCGTATGTCAGTCATAAAACCAGAAGGCAGGAAAGGAGTGCCGCTTCCCTCCTACCTTTGTCACAAACCTCCTGTGCACAGAAAAGGAGCAGAGGGGCTTGGCACAGAGCAGGCAGACAACAGATTAGATAAATGGGGATTGGTGTTCACCAGAGGACTGAGAGATCCCAGGTGTGCAGAGGGTGAGAGCAGAGGGAGATTTGGAGAAGATAAGAAGGGCTAGGCCAGGGTGAGGCAGTTGTAATTTCCCCAGAAGAAGTGAAGAGGTGCATGGGGAGATGTGCAGCCTGTGAACCTCAAGAGGAGGAGGGGGAAATTTGGAAGCAGAGGCAGAGGCAAAGGGGCAGTGACGCAGAGGCATGTGTGAGTTGAAAGCAGTCCAGAGCAGCAAGGCAGGGACAGGAGGGCTAGGAGAGAGAACTCGGAGGGAGTTATCAGCAAAGGAGGTATGTGTGCAGGGGACAAGCCTCAGGAACTCAGCTGCAGATGGCAGGTGGTGGCTAGGAAGGCCAGGTTGGGCGCCCCACCACCCTGGGACCAAGTAGAAGGGAGAAGAGGCAAGGGATTCTGGGGCACAGGCCTGCCCCATTCTCTGCGCGCAGCGCTGTGCTTTAGGGTGTAGACCTGAGGGGTAACGAATGCCATCCTTGGTTGTGGCACTACTGGGGCGTGATCATGTGGTCCTGTTACATTGACATTTCTGCCTTGATTGCTTTCCCGAAGAGTTTGTTGCTACCCAGGTCTCCGAAGCTGCATGGTTCAGGGAATGGGAGACTGGTGAGGACAGCATGGGGAGGCCCAAGTGCCAATGGACTGTCCAGTAAGCAGCGCTGGGCTCCTTAGCCACGCCCACCACGAGAACAACACCCTGGACTTGAGCAAGTAGGACACAGTCCTCGAAAACCCCTTAGCACCTTCCAAGCCACTGTGTACTGGATGCGCTCACGTGTGCGTGTGTGGTGCCCCTGCTTGCCTACATGCGTGTGTTCCTGATGCTGTACAAGAGTGTGCTTCCTAAGCCAAGTCTGCATATGTGCAAATAGGTATGTGGATGTAGATCCAGGAGGACCCGGCACAGTGTGTTATAGTGAGCATGTGGGGGTGGCGGGGAGGAAGAGAGAGAAAGAGAGAGAGAGAGAGTCGGCTCGCCTGCGAGGAATTTTTTGTTCATGTGCGGTTGCATGAGTGTGTCAGGTATGAGGTTGGACAGAGGGAGTTCAAAGTGTTTACACGTTACTTGTTTTTTGAAGTTCCCGGAAACCAATCATATGGCGAAGGCTCCCCTCTTGTGCTGTCCGCTACACAAAGGTCTCCGTACTTGATGACAAGCTGCCTCTGCTCTTGGAGATCTGCATGACAGTGATGATGCTGCCTATGAATATCATTGCTGGGTGCTAGTGTGCCTTGGTCACGGCAGGGAAGGGTCAGATATCCCTTTCCCTGGTGTCTTAGCAGAGCTTCCTGAAGGAGCCTAAAACATATGGCTGTGAGCCACGGGCACCAGGATTGCCAGCTCCTGCCTCTAGCCAGTATAATCCTTGGCTGCTCAATAGCAGGAAGTAGCAGGCAGGGATCTGGGCCAGAGAGGCCAAGGCAAGCGGGAAGACAAGAGTTAAGCAGACACTAGCGCAGAAAGGAGATGCCCAGATTCGCTGACCTGCTAACCTTGTATCTCCCTTATGCTCTGAGCAAGAGAGATGAGGTTGATTGTGAGAGAGGTGGCGATCCATACACCAGCCACTTCCAGGACTGGCAAGGGCAGAGGCGGTGGGGAGCTGTGTCACACGGGTTCAACCAGGATGTGGGAAGATGGAGCAGGAGGGGAGGTGGAAATTGTATTTGCCTAGGACCCTGGCCCAAGCCGGTTCCCAGCAGAATGGTCAGGGGAGGGATGTGCGGCTCTACACATCCTGTGCATCCCCGAAGGCCTGTGAGAACTAGTGAGAACTTACAGCAAACCCCCAAGGGGCCCTGTGCCCTTTTTGCTATGGCAACTCCAGTTGGAACACTGGCTCAAGTCAGCAGGAGGCGCCTAGTACCTGGCATGTCACAGAGCTCCAAATCACATGGGCACTGCCCAGAGGCTTCCCAGCACCCCAGGTGCAAATGCACAGTTAGTGAGGCACCAGGAGGCCCTGCTGGCCTGTGAGCACCAACTGCCTACCTCTAAGCAGCCTCACTACCCCTCTCTTAAGGCTGTTCCTGTTGGAATGCAAATGGAAGCACACATCAACAAAGTGGGCAAGGAATGGAGAAACAAAACATCCGGCCACCCCCTGGAGGCTTTTCTGCATAGTGGGTCACATATGTGCAGTCCTTCCTGCTCAGAAATACACAGGGCTGCTGCCTAGCAAGCCAGGCAAGGTCTTCAGGTGGTCTTGGCCAAGGGGGCAGAGGCCGTTTCCAGACCAATCGTATGTCAGTCATAAAACCAGAAGGCAGGAAAGGAGTGCCGCTTCCCTCCTACCTTTGTCACAAACCTCCTGTGCACAGAAAAGGAGCAGAGGGGCTTGGGCACAGAGCAGGCAGACAACAGATTAGATAAATGGGGATTGGTGTTCACCAGAGGACTGAGAGATCCCAGGTGTGCAGAGGGTGAGAGCAGAGGGAGATTTGGAGAAGATAAGAAGGGCTAGGCCAGGGTGAGGCAGTTGTAATTTCCCCAGAAGAAGTGAAGAGGTGCATGGGGAGGTGTGCAGCCTGTGAACCTCAAGAGGAGGAGGGGGAAATTGGGAAGCAGAGGCAGAGGCAAAGGGGCAGTGACGCAGAGGCATGTGTGAGTTGAAAGCAGTCCAGAGCAGCAGGCAGGGACAGGAGGGCTAGGAGAGAGAACTCGGAGGGAGTTATCAGCAAAGGAGGTATGTGTGCAGGGGACAAGCCTCAGGAACTCAGCTGCAGATGGCAGGTGGTGGCTAGGAAGGCCAGGTTGGGCGCCCCACCACCCTGGGACCAAGTAGAAGGGAGAAGAGGCAAGGGATTCTGGGCACAGGCCTGCCCCATTCTCTGCGCGCAGCGCTGTGCTTTAGGGTGTAGACCTGAGGGGTAACGAATGCCATCCTTGGTTGGGGCACTACTGGGGCGTGATCATGTGGTCCTGTTACATTGACATTTCTGCCTTGATTGCTTTCCCGAAGAGTTTGTTGCTACCCAGGTCTCCGAAGCTGCATGGTTCAGGGAATGGGAGACTGGTGAGGACAGCATGGGGAGGCCCAAGTGCCAATGGACTGTCCAGTAAGCAGCGCTGGGCTCCTTAGCCACGCCCACCACGAGAACAACACCCTGGACTTGAGCAAGTAGGACACAGTCCTCGAAAACCCCTTAGCACCTTCCAAGCCACTGTGTACTGGATGCGCTCACGTGTGCGTGTGTGTGCCCTGCTTGCCTACATGCGTGTGTTCCTGATGCTGTACAAGAGTGTGCTTCCTAAGCCCAAGTCTGCATATGTGCAAATAGGTATGTGGATGTAGATCCAGGAGGACCCGGCACAGTGTGTTATAGTGAGCATGTGGGGGTGGCGGGGGAGGAAGAGAGAGAAAGAGAGAGAGAGAGAGTCGGCTCGCCTGCGAGGAATTTTTTGTTCATGTGCGGTTGCATGAGTGTGTCAGGTATGAGGTTGGACAGAGGGAGTTCAAAGTGTTTACACGTTACTTGTTTTTTGAAGTTCCCGGAAACCAATCATATGGCGAAGGCTCCCCTCTTGTGCTGTCCGCTACACAAAGGTCTCCGTACTTGATGCCAAGCTGCCTCTGCTCTTGGAGATCTGCATGACAGTGATGATGCTGCCTATGAATATCATTGCTGGGTGCTAGTGTGCCTTGGTCACGGCAGGGAAGGGTCAGATATCCCTTTCCCTGGTGTCTTAGCAGAGCTTCCTGAAGGAGCCTAAAACATATGGCTGTGAGCCACGGGCACCAGGATTGCCAGCTCCTGCCTCTAGCCAGTATAATCCTTGGCTGCTCAATAGCAGGAAGTAGCAGGCAGGGATCTGGGCCAGAGAGGCCAAGGCAAGCGGGAAGACAAGAGTTAAGCAGACACTAGCGCAGAAAGGAGATGCCCAGATTCGCTGACCTGCTAACCTTGTATCTCCCTTATGCTCTGAGCAAGAGAGATGAGGTTGATTGTGAGAGAGGTGGCGATCCATACACCAGCCACTTCCAGGACTGGCAAGGGCAGAGGCGGTGGGGAGCTGTGTCACACGGGTTCAACCAGGATGTGGGAAGATGGAGCAGGAGGGGGGTGGAAATTGTATTTGCCTAGGACCCTGGCCCAAGCCGTTCCCAGCAGAATGGTCAGGGGAGGGATGTGCGGCTCTACACATCCTGTGCATCCCCGAAGGCCTGTGAGAACTACTGAGAACTTACAGCAAACCCCCAAGGGGCCCTGTGCCCTTTTTGCTATGGCAACTCCAGTTGGAACACTGGCTCAAGTCAGCAGGAGGCGCCTAGTACCTGGCATGTCACAGAGCTCCAAATCACATGGGCACTGCCCAGAGGCTTCCCAGCACCCCAGGTGCAAATGCACAGTTAGTGAGGCACCAGGAGGCCCTGCTGGCCTGTGAGCACCAACTGCCTACCTCTAAGCAGCCTCACTACCCCTCTCTTAAGGCTGTTCCTGTTGGAATGCAAATGGAAGCACACATCAACAAAGTGGGCAAGGAATGGAGAAACAAAACATCCGGCCACCCCCTGGAGGCTTTTCTGCATAGTGGGTCACATATGTGCAGTCCTTCCTGCTCAGAAAAACACAGGGCTGCTGCCTAGCAAGCCAGGCAAGGTCTTCAGGTGGTCTTGGCCAAGGGGGCAGAGGCCGTTTCCAGACCAATCGTATGTCAGTCATAAAACCAGAAGGCAGGAAAGGAGTGCCGCTTCCCTCCTACCTTTGTCACAAACCTCCTGTGCACAGAAAAGGAGCAGAGGGGCTTGGGCACAGAGCAGGCAGACAACAGATTAGATAAATGGGGATTGGTGTTCACCAGAGGACTGAGAGATCCCAGGTGTGCAGAGGGTGAGAGCAGAGGGAGATTTGGAGAAGATAAGAAGGGCTAGGCCAGGGTGAGGCAGTTGTAATTTCCCCAGAAGAAGTGAAGAGGTGCATTGGGAGATGTGCAGCCTGTGAACCTCAAGAGGAGGAGGGGGAAATTTGGAAGCAGAGGCAGAGGCAAAGGGGCAGTGACGCAGAGGCATGTGTGAGTTGAAAGCAGTCCAGAGCAGCAAGGCAGGGACAGGAGGGCTAGGAGAGAGAACTCGGAGGGAGTTATCAGCAAAGGAGGTATGTGTGCAGGGGACAAGCCTCAGGAACTCAGCTGCAGATGCAGGTGGTGGCTAGGAAGGCCAGGTTGGGCGCCCCACCACCCTGGGACCAAGTAGAAGGGAGAAGAGGCAAGGGATTCTGGGGCACAGGCCTGCCCCATTCTCTGCGCGCAGCGCTGTGCTTTAGGGTGTAGACCTGAGGGGTAACGAATGCCATCCTTGGTTGTGGCACTACTGGGGCGTGATCATGTGGTCCTGTTACATTGACATTTCTGCCTTGATTGCTTTCCCGAAGAGTTTGTTGCTACCCAGGTCTCCGAAGCTGCATGGTTCAGGGAATGGGAGACTGGTGAGGACAGCATGGGGAGGCCCAAAGTGCCAATGGACTGTCCAGTAAGCAGCGCTGGGCTCCTTAGCCACGCCCACCACGAGAACAACACCCTGGACTTGAGAAAGTAGGACACAGTCCTCGAAAACCCCTTAGCACCTTCCAAGCCACTGGGTACTGGATGCGCTCACGTGTGCGTGTGTGTGCCCCTGCTTGCCTACATGCGTGTGTTCCTGATGCTGTACAAGAGTGTGCTTCCTAAGCCTAAGTCTACATATGTGCAAATAGGTATGTGGATGTAGATCCAGGAGGACCCGGCACAGTGTGTTATAGTGAGCATGTGGGGGGTGGCGGGGAGGAAGAGAGAGAAAGAGAGAGAGAGAGTCGGCTCGCCTGTGAGGAATTTTTTGTTCATGTGCGGTTGCATGAGTGTGTCAGGTATGAGGTTGGACAGAGGGAGTTCAAAGTGTTTACACGTTACTTGTTTTTTGAAGTTCCGGAAACCAATCATATGGCGAAGGCTCCCCTCTTGTGCTGTCCGCTACACAAAGGTCTCCGTACTTGATGCCAAGCTGCCTCTGCTCTTGGAGATCTGCATGACAGTGATGATGCTGCCTATGAATATCATTGCTGGGTGCTAGTGTGCCTTGGTCACGGCAGGGAAGGGTCAGATATCCCTTTCCCTGGTGTCTTAGCAGAGATTCCTGAAGGAGCCTAAAACATATGGCTGTGAGCCACGGGCACCAGGATTGCCAGCTCCTGCCTCTAGCCAGTATAATCCTTGGCTGCTCAATAGCAGGAAGTAGCAGGCAGGGATCTGGGCCAGAGAGGCCAAGGCAAGCGGGAAGACAAGAGTTAAGCAGACACTAGCGCAGAAAGGAGATGCCCAGATTCGCTGACCTGCTAACCTTGTATCTCCCTTATGCTCTGAGCAAGAGAGATGAGGTTGATTGTGAGAGAGGTGGCGGATCCATACACCAGCCACTTCCAGGACTGGCAAGGGCAGAGGCGGTGGGGAGCTGTGTCACACGGGTTCAACCAGGATGTGGGAAGATGGAGCAGGAGGGGAGGTGGAAAGTGTATTTGCCTAGGACCCTGGCCCAAGCCGTTCCCAGCAGAATGGTCAGGGGAGGGATGTGAGGCTCTACACATCCTGTGCATCCCCGAAGGCCTGTGAGAACTAGTGAGAACTTACAGCAAACCCCCAAGGGGCCCTGTGCCCTTTTTGCTATGGCAACTCCAGTTGGAACACTGGCTCAAGTCAGCAGGAGGCGCCTAGTACCTGGCATGTCACAGAGCTCCAAATCATATGGGCACTGCCCAGAGGCTTCCCAGCACCCCAGGTGCAAATGCACAGTTAGTGAGGCACCAGGAGGCCCTGCTGGCCTGTGAGCACCAACTGCCTACCTCTAAGCAGCCTCACTACCCCTCCTTAAGGCTGTTCCTGTTGGAATGCAAATGAAAGCACACATCAACAAAGTGGGCAAGGAATGGAGAAACAAAACATCCGGCCACCCCCAGGAGGCTTTTCTGCATAGTGGGTCACATATGTGCAGTCCTTCCTGCTCAGAAAAACACAGGGCTGCTGCCTAGCAAGCCAGGCAAGGTCTTCAGGTGGTCTTGGCCAAGGGGGCAGAGGCCCGTTTCCAGACCAATCGGATGTCAGTCATAAAACCAGAAGGCAGGAAAGGAGTGCCGCTTCCCTCCTACCTTTGTCACAAACCTCCTGTGCACAGAAAAGGAGCAGAGGGGCTTGGGCACAGAGCAGGCAGACAACAGATTAGATAAATGGGGATTGGTGTTCACCAGAGGACTGAGAGATCCCAGGTGTGCAGAGGGTGAGAGCAGAGGGAGATTTGGAGAAGATAAGAAGGGCTAGGCCAGGGTGAGGCAGTTGTAATTTCCCCAGAAGAAGTGAAGAGGTGCATGGGGAGATGTGCAGCCTGTGAACCTCAAGAGGAGGAGGGGGAAATTTGGAAGCAGAGGCAGAGGCAAAGGGGCAGTGACGCAGAGGCATGTGTGAGTTGAAAGCAGTCCAGAGCAGCAAGGCAGGGACAGGAGGGCTAGGAGAGAGAACTCGGAGGGGAGTTATCAGCAAAGGAGGTATGTGTGCAGGGGACAAGCCTCAGGAACTCAGCTGCAGATGGCAGGTGGTGGCTAGGAAGGCCAGGTTGGGCGCCCCACCACCCTGGGACCAAGTAGAAGGGAGAAGAGGCAAGGGATTCTGGGGCACAGGCCTGCCCCATTCTCTGCGCGCAGCGCTGTGCTTTAGGGTGTAGACCTGAGGGGTAACGAATGCCATCCTTGGTTGGGGCACTACTGGGGCGTGATCATGTGGTCCTGTTACATTGACATTTCTGCCTTGATTGCTTTCCCGAAGAGTTTGTTGCTACCCAGGTCTCCGAAGCTGCATGGTTCAGGGAATGGGAGACTGGTGAGGACAGCATGGGGAGGCCCAAGTGCCAATGGACTGTCCAGTAAGCAGCGCTGGGCTCCTTAGCCACGCCCACCACGAGAACAACACCCTGGACTTGAGCAAGTAGGACACAGTCCCTCGAAAACCCCTTAGCACCTTCCAAGCCACTGTGTACTGGGTGCGCTCACGTGTGCGTGTGTGTGCCCCTGCTTGCCTACATGCGTGTGTTCCTGATGCTGTACAAAAGTGTGCTTCCTAAGCCCAAGTCTGCATATGTGCAAATAGGTATGTGGATGTAGATCCAGGAGGACCCGGCACAGTGTGTTATAGTGAGCATGTGGGTGTGGCGGGGGGGAAGAGAGAGAAAGAGAGAGAGAGAGAGTCGGCTCGCCTGCGAGGAATTTTTTGTTCATGTGCGGTTGCATGAGTGTGTCAGGTATGAGGTTGGACAGAGTGAGTTCAAAGTGTTTACACGTTACTTGTTTTTTGAAGTTCCCGGAAACCAATCATATGGCGAAGGCTCCCCTCTTGTGCTGTCCGCTACACAAAGGTCTCCGGACTTGATGCCAAGCTGCCTCTGCTCTTGGAGATCTGCATGACAGTGATGATGCTGCCTATGAATATCATTGCTGGGTGCTAGTGTGCCTTGGTCACGGCAGGGAAGGGTCAGATATCCCTTTCCCTGGTGTCTTAGCAGAGCTTCCTGAAGGAGCCTAAAACATATGGCTGTGAGCCACGGGCACCAGGATTGCCAGCTCCTGCCTCTAGCCAGTATAATCCTTGGCTGCTCAATAGCAGGAAGTAGCAGGCAGGGATCTGGGCCAGAGAGGCCAAGGCAAGCGGGAAGACAAGAGTTAAGCAGACACTAGCGCAGAAAGGAGATGCCAAGATTCGCTGACCTGCTAACCTTGTATCTCCCCTATGCTCTGAGCAAGAGAGTTGAGGTTGATTGTGAGAGAGGTGGCGGATCCATACACCAGCCACTTCCAGGACTGGCAAGGGCAGAGGCGGTGGGGAGCTGTGTCACACGGGTTCAACCAGGATGTGGGAAGATGGAGCAGGAGGGGAGGTGGAAAGTGTATTTGCCTAGGACCCTGGCCCAAGCCGTTCCCAGCAGAATGGTCAGGGGGAGGGATGTGCGGCTCTACACATCCTGTGCATCCCCGAAGGCCTGTGAGAACTAGTGAGAACTTACAGCAAACCCCCAAGGGGGCCCTGTGCCCTTTTTGCTATGGCAACTCCAGTTGGAACACTGGCACAAGTCAGCAGGAGGCGCCTAGTACCTGGCCATGTCACAGAGCTCCAAACCATATGGGCACTGCCAGAGGCTTCCCAGCACCCCAGGTGCAAATGCACTGTTAGTGAGGCACCAGGAGTCCCTGCTGGCCTGTGAGCACCAACTGCCTACCTCTAAGCAGCCTCACTACCCCTCCCTTAAGGCTGTTCCTGTTGGAATGCAAATGAAAGCACACATCAACAAAGTGGGCAAGGAATGGAGAAACAAAACATCCGGCCACCCCCTGGAGGCTTTTCTGCATAGTGGGTCGCATATGTGCAGTCCTTCCTGCTCAGAAAAACACAGGGCTGCTGCCTAGCAAGCCAGGCAAGGTCTTCAGGTGGTCTTGGCCAAGGGGGCAGAGGCCATTTCCAGACCAATCGGATGTCAGTCATAAAACCAGAAGGCAGGAAAGGAGTGCCGCTTCCCTCCTACCTTTGTCACAAACCTCCTGTGCACAGAAAAGGAGCAGAGGAGCTTGGGCACAGAGCAGGCAGACAACAGATTAGATAAATGGGGATTGGTGTTCACCAGAGGACTGAGAGATCCCAGGTGTGCAGAGGGTGAGAGCAGAGGGAGATTTGGAGAAGATAAGTAGGGCTAGGCCAGGGTGAGGCAGTTGTAATTTCCCCAGAAGAAGTGAAGAGGTGCATGGGGAGATGTGCAGCCTGTGAACCTCAAGAGGAGGAGGGGGAAATTTGGAAGCAGAGGCAGAGGCAAAGGGGCAGTGACGCAGAGGCATGTGTGAGTTGAAAGCAGTCCAGAGCAGCAAGGCAGGGACAGGAGGCTAGGAGAGAGAACTCGGAGGGAGTTATCAGCAAAGGAGGTATGTGTGCAGGGGACAAGCCTCAGGAACTCAGCTGCAGATGGCAGGTGGTGGCTAGGAAGGCCAGGTTGGGCGCCCCACCACCCTGGGACCAAGTAGAAGGAGAAGAGGCAAGGGATTCTGGGGCACAGGCCTGCCCCATTCTCTGCGCGCAGCGCTGTGCTTTAGGGTGTAGACCTGAGGGGTAACGAATGCCATCCTTGGTTGGGGCACTACTGGGCGTGATCATGTGGTCCTGTTACATTGACATTTCTGCCTTGATTGCTTTCCCGAAGAGTTTGTTGCTACCCAGGTCTCCGAAGCTGCATGGTTCAGGGAATGGGAGACTGGTGAGGACAGCATGGGGAGGCCCAAGTGCCAATGGACTGTCCAGTAAGCAGCGCTGGGCTCCTTAGCCACGCCCACCACGAGAACAACACCCTGGACTTGAGCAAGTAGGACACCAGTCCTCGAAAACCCCTTAGCACCTTCCAAGCCACTGTGTACTGGGTGCGCTCACGTGTGCGTGTGTGTGCCCCTGCTTGCCTACATGCGTGTGTTCCTGATGCTGTACAAGAGTGTGCTTCCTAAGCCCAAGTCTGCATATGTGCAAATAGGTATGTGGATGTAGATCCAGGAGGACCCGGCACAGTGTGTTATAGTGAGCATGTGGGGGTGGCGGGGAGGAAGAGAGAGAAAGAGAGAGAGAGAGAGTCGGCTCGCCTGCGAGGAATTTTTTGTTCATGTGCGGTTGCATGAGTGTGTCAGGTATGAGGTTGGACAGAGGGAGTTCAAAGTGTTTACACGTTACTTGTTTTTTGAAGTTCCCGGAAACCAATCATATGGCGAAGGCTCCCCTCTTGTGCTGTCCGCTACACAAAGGTCTCCGTACTTGATGCCAAGCTGCCTCTGCTCTTGGAGATCTGCATGACAGTGATGATGCTGCCTATGAATATCATTGCTGGGTGCTAGTGTGCCTTGGTCACGGCAGGGAAGGGTCAGATATCCCTTTCCCTGGTGTCTTAGCAGAGCTTCCTGAAGGAGCCTAAAACATATGGCTGTGAGCCACGGGCACCAGGATTGCCAGCTCCTGCCTCTAGCCAGTATAATCCTTGGCTGCTCAATAGCAGGAAGTAGCAGGCAGGGATCTGGGCCAGAGAGGCCAAGGCAAGTGGGAAGACAAGAGTTAAGCAGACACTAGCGCAGAAAGGAGATGCCCAGATTCGCTGACCTGCTAACCTTGTATCTCCCCTATGCTCTGAGCAAGAGAGATGAGGTTGATTGTGAGAGAGGTGGCGGATCCATACACCAGCCACTTCCAGGACTGGCAAGGGCAGAGGCGGTGGGGAGCTGTGTCACACGGGTTCAACCAGGATGTGGGAAGATGGAGCAGGAGGGGAGGTGGAAAGTGTATTTGCCTAGGACCCTGGCCCAAGCCGTTCCCAGCAGAATGGTCAGGGGAGGGATGTGCGGCTCTACACATCCTGTGCATCCCCGAAGGCCTGTGAGAACTAGTGAGAACTTACAGCAAACCCCCAAGGGGCCCTGTGCCCTTTTTGCTATGGCAACTCCAGTTGGAACACTGGCACAAGTCAGCAGGAGGCGCCTAGTACCTGGCCATGTCACAGAGCTCCAAACCATATGGGCACTGCCCAGAGGCTTCCCAGCACCCCAGGTGCAAATGCACTGTTAGTGAGGCACCAGGAGTCCCTGCTGGCCTGTGAGCACCAACTGCCTACCTCTAAGCAGCCTCACTACCCCTCCCTTAAGGCTGTTCCTGTTGGAATGCAAATGAAAGCACACATCAACAAAGTGGGCAAGGAATGGAGAAACAAAACATCCGGCCACCCCCTGGAGGCTTTTCTGCATAGTGGGTCGCATATGTGCAGTCCTTCCTGCTCAGAAAAACACAGGGCTGCTGCCTAGCAAGCCAGGCAAGGTCTTCAGGTGGTCTTGGCCAAGGGGGCAGAGGCCATTTCCAGACCAATCGGATGTCAGTCATAAAACCAGAAGGCAGGAAAGGAGTGCCGCTTCCCTCCTACCTTTGTCACAAACCTCCTGTGCACAGAAAAGGAGCAGAGGAGCTTGGGCACAGAGCAGGCAGACAACAGATTAGATAAATGGGGATTGGTGTTCACCAGAGGACTGAGAGATCCCAGGTGTGCAGAGGGTGAGAGCAGAGGGAGATTTGGAGAAGATAAGTAGGGCTAGGCCAGGGTGAGGCAGTTGTAATTTCCCCAGAAGAAGTGAAGAGGTGCATGGGGAGATGTGCAGCCTGTGAACCTCAAGAGGAGGAGGGGGAAATTTGGAAGCAGAGGCAGAGGCAAAGGGGCAGTGACGCAGAGGCATGTGTGAGTTGAAAGCAGTCCAGAGCAGCAAGGCAGGGACAGGAGGGCTAGGAGAGAGAACTCGGAGGGAGTTATCAGCAAAGGAGGTATGTGTGCAGGGGACAAGCCTCAGGAACTCAGCTGCAGATGGCAGGTGGTGGCTAGGAAGGCCAGGTTGGGCGCCCCACCACCCTGGGACCAAGTAGAAGGGAGAAGAGGCAAGGGATTCTGGGGCACAGGCCTGCCCCATTCTCTGCGCGCAGCGCTGTGCTTTAGGGTGTAGACCTGAGGGGTAACGAATGCCATCCTTGGTTGGGGCACTACTGGGGCGTGATCATGTGGTCCTGTTACATTGACATTTCTGCCTTGATTGCTTCCCGAAGAGTTTGTTGCTACCCAGTCTCCGAAGCTGCATGGTTCAGGGAATGGGAGACTGGTGAGGACAGCATGGGGAGGCCCAAGTGCCAATGGACTGTCCAGTAAGCAGCGCTGGGCTCCTTAGCCACGCCCACCACGAGAACAACACCCTGGACTTGAGCAAGTAGGACACAGTCCTCGAAAACCCCTTAGCACCTTCCAAGCCACTGTGTACTGGGTGCGCTCACGTGTGCGTGTGTGTGCCCCTGCTTGCCTACATGCGTGTGTTCCTGATGCTGTACAAGAGTGTGCTTCCTAAGCCCAAGTCTGCATATGTGCAAATAGGTATGTGGATGTAGATCCAGGAGGACCCGGCACAGTGTGTTATAGTGAGCATGTGGGGGGTGGCGGGGAGGAAGAGAGAGAAAGAGAGAGAGAGAGAGTCGGCTCGCCTGCGAGGAATTTTTTGTTCATGTGCGGTTGCATGAGTGTGTCAGGTATGAGGTTGGACAGAGGGAGTTCAAAGTGTTTACACGTTACTTGTTTTTTGAAGTTCCCGGAAACCAATCATATGGCGAAGGCTCCCCTCTTGTGCTGTCCGCTACACAAAGGTCTCCGTACTTGATGCCAAGCTGCCTCTGCTCTTGGAGATCTGCATGACAGTGATGATGCTGCCTATGAATATCATTGCTGGGTGCTAGTGTGCCTTGGTCACGGCAGGGAAGGGTCAGATATCCCTTTCCCTGGTGTCTTAGCAGAGCTTCCTGAAGGAGCCTAAAACATATGGCTGTGAGCCACGGGCACCAGGATTGCCAGCTCCTGCCTCTAGCCAGTATAATCCTTGGCTGCTCAATAGCAGGAAGTAGCAGGCAGGGATCTGGGCCAGAGAGGCCCAAGGCAAGTGGGAAGACAAGAGTTAAGCAGACACTAGCGCAGAAAGGAGATGCCCAGATTCGCTGACCTGCTAACCCTTGTATCTCCCCTATGCTCTGAGCAAGAGAGATGAGGTTGATTGTGAGAGCGGTGGCGGATCCATACACCAGCCACTTCCAGGACTGGCAAGGGCAGAGGCGGTGGGGAGCTGTGTCACACGGGTTCAACCAGGATGTGGGAAGATGGAGCAGGAGGGGAGGTGGAAAGTGTATTTGCCTAGGACCCTGGCCCAAGCCGTTCCCAGCAGAATGGTCAGGGGAGGGATGTGCGGCTCTACACATCCTGTGCATCCCCGAAGGCCTGTGAGAACTAGTGAGAACTTACAGCAAACCCCCAAGGGGCCCTGTGCCCTTTTTGCTATGGCAACTCCAGTTGGAACACTGGCACAAGTCAGCAGGAGGCGCCTAGTACCTGGCCATGTCACAGAGCTCCAAACCATATGGGCACTGCCCAGAGGCTTCCCAGCACCCCAGGTGCAAATGCACTGTTAGTGAGGCACCAGGAGTCCCTGCTGGCCTGTGAGCACCAACTGCCTACCTCTAAGCAGCCTCACTACCCCTCCCTTAAGGCTGTTCCTGTTGGAATGCAAATGAAAGCACACATCAACAAAGTGGGCAAGGAATGGAGAAACAAAACATCCGGCCACCCCCTGGAGGCTTTTCTGCATAGTGGGTCGCATATGTGCAGTCCTTCCTGCTCAGAAAAACACAGGGCTGCTGCCTAGCAAGCCAGGCAAGGTCTTCAGGTGGTCTTGGCCAAGGGGGCAGAGGCCATTTCCAGACCAATCGGATGTCAGTCATAAAACCAGAAGGCAGGAAAGGAGTGCCGCTTCCCTCCTACCTTTGTCACAAACCTCCTGTGCACAGAAAAGGAGCAGAGGAGCTTGGGCACAGAGCAGGCAGACAACAGATTAGATAAATGGGGATTGGTGTTCACCAGAGGACTGAGAGATCCCAGGTGTGCAGAGGGTGAGAGCAGAGGGAGATTTGGAGAAGATAAGTAGGGCTAGGCCAGGGTGAGGCAGTTGTAATTTCCCCAGAAGAAGTGAAGAGGTGCATAGGGAGGTGTGCAGCCTGTGAACCTCAAGAGGAGGAGGGGAAATTGGGAAGCAGAGGCAGAGGCAAAGAGGCAGTGACGCAGAGGCATGTGTGAGTTGAAAGCAGTCCAGAGCAGCAAGGCAGGGACAGGAGGGCTAGGAGAGAGAACTCGGAGGGAGTTATCAGCAAAGGAGGTATGTGTGCAGGGGACAAGCCTCAGGAACTCAGCTGCAGATGGCAGGTGGTGGCTAGGAAGGCCAGGTTGGGCGCCCCACCACCCTGGGACCAAGTAGAAGGGAGAAGAGGCAAGGGATTCTGGGGCACAGGCCGGCCCCATTCTCTGCGCGCAGCGCTGTGCTTTAGGGTGTAGACCTGAGGGGTAACGAATGCCATCCTTGGTTGGGGCACTACTGGGGCGTGATCATGTGGTCCTGTTACATTGACATTTCTGCCTTGATTGCTTTCCCGAAGAGTTTGTTGCTACCCAGGTCTCCGAAGCTGCATGGTTCAGGGAATGGGAGACTGGTGAGGACAGCAGGGGGAGGCCCAAGTGCCAATGGACTGTCCAGTAAGCAGCGCTGGGCTCCTTAGCCACGCCCACCACGAGAACAACACCCTGGACTTGAGCAAGTAGGCCACAGTCCTCGAAAACCCCTTAGCACCTTCCAAGCCACTGTGTACTGGGTGCGCTCACGTGTGCGTGTGTGTGCCCCTGCTTGCCTACATGCGTGCGTTCCTGATGCTGTACAAGAGTGTGCTTCCTAAGGCTAAGTCTGCATATGTGCAAATAGGTATGTGGATGTAGGTCCAGGAGGACCCGGCACAGTGTGTTATAGTGAGCATGTGGGGGTGGCGGGGAGGAAGAGAGAGAAAGAGAGAGAGAGAGAATCGGCTCTCCTGTGAGGAATTTTTTGTTCATGTGCGGTTGCATGAGTGTGTCAGGTATGAGGTTGGACAGTGGGAGTTCAAAGTGTTTACACGTTACTTGTTTTTTGAAGTTCCCGGAAACCAATCATATGGCGAAGGCTCCCCTCTTGTGCTGTCCGCTACACAAAGGTCTCCGTACTTGATGCCAAGCTGCCTCTGCTCTTGGAGATCTGCATGACAGTGATGATGCTGCCTATGAATATCATTGCTGGGTGCTAGTGTGCCTTGGTCACGGCAGGGAAGGGTCAGATATCCCTTTCCCTGGTGTCTTAGCAGAGATTCCTGAAGGAGCCTAAAACATATGGCTGTGAGCCACGGGCACCAGGATTGCCAGCTCCTGCCTCTAGCCAGTATAATCCTTGGCTGCTCAATAGCAGGAAGTAGCAGGCAGGGATCTGGGCCAGAGAGGCCAAGGCAAGCGGGAAGACAAGAGTTAAGCAGACACTAGCGCAGAAAGGAGATGCCCAGATTCGCTGACCTGCTAACCTTGTATCTCCCTTATGCTCTGAGCAAGAGAGATGAGGTTGATTTTGAGAGAGGTGGCGGATCCATACACCAGCCACTTCCAGGACTGGCAAGGGCAGAGGCGGTGGGGAGCTGTGTCACACGGGTTCAACCAGGATGTGGGGAAGATGGAGCAGGAGGGGAGGTGGAAAGTGTATTTGCCTAGGACCCTGGCCCAAGCCGTTCCCAGCAGAATGGTCAGGGGAGGGATGTGCGGCTCTACACATCCTGTGCACCCCGAAGGGCCTGTGAGAACTAGTGAGAACTTACAGCAAACCCCCAAGGGGCCCTGTGCCCTTTTTGCTATGGCAACTCCAGTTGGAACACTGGCACAAGTCAGCAGGAGGCGCCTAGTACCTGGCCATGTCACAGAGCTCCAAACCATATGGGCACTGCCCAGAGGCTTCCCAGCACCCCAGGTGCAAATGCACTGTTAGTGAGGCACCAGGAGTCCCTGCTGGCCTGTGAGCACCAACTGCCTACCTCTAAGCAGCCTCACTACCCCTCCCTTAAGGCTGTTCCTGTTGGAATGCAAATGAAAGCACACATCAACAAAGTGGGCAAGGAATGGAGAAACAAAACATCCGGCCACCCCCTGGAGGCTTTTCTGCATAGTGGGTCGCATATGTGCAGTCCTTCCTGCTCAGAAAAACACAGGGCTGCTGCCTAGCAAGCCAGGCAAGGTCTTCAGGTGGTCTTGGCCAAGGGGGCAGAGGCCATTTCCAGACCAATCGGATGTCAGTCATAAAACCAGAAGGCAGGAAAGGAGTGCCGCTTCCCTCCTACCTTTGTCACAAACCTCCTGTGCACAGAAAAGGAGCAGAGGAGCTTGGGCACAGAGCAGGCAGACAACAGATTAGATAAATGGGGATTGGTGTTCACCAGAGGACTGAGAGATCCCAGGTGTGCAGAGGGTGAGAGCAGAGGGAGATTTGGAGAAGATAAGTAGGGCTAGGCAGGGTGAGGCAGTTGTAATTTCCCCAGAAGAAGTGAAGAGGTGCATAGGGAGGTGTGCAGCCTGTGAACCTCAAGAGGAGGAGGGGGAAATTGGGAAGCAGAGGCAGAGGCAAAGAGGCAGTGACGCAGAGGCATGTGTGAGTTGAAAGCAGTCCAGAGCAGCAAGGCAGGGACAGGAGGGCTAGGAGAGAGAACTCGGAGGGAGTTATCAGCAAAGGAGGTATGTGTGCAGGGGACAAGCCTCAGGAACTCAGCTGCAGATGGCAGGTGGTGGCTAGGAAGGCCAGGTTGGGCGCCCCACCACCCTGGGACCAAGTAGAAGGGAGAAGAGGCAAGGGATTCTGGGGCACAGGCCTGCCCCATTCTCTGCGCGCAGCGCTGTGCTTTAGGGTGTAGACCTGAGGGGTAACGAATGCCATCCTTGGTTGGGGCACTACTGGGGCGTGATCATGTGGTCCTGTTACATTGACATTTCTGCCTTGATTGCTTTCCCGAAGAGTTTGTTGCTACCCAGGTCTCCGAAGCTGCATGGTTCAGGGAATGGGAGACTGGTGAGGACAGCAGGGGGAGGCCCAAGTGCCAATGGACTGTCCAGTAAGCAGCGCTGGGCTCCTTAGCCACGCCCACCACGAGAACAACACCCTGGACTTGAGCAAGTAGGCCACAGTCCTCGAAAACCCCTTAGCACCTTCCAAGCCACTGTGTACTGGGTGCGCTCACGTGTGCGTGTGTGTGCCCCTGCTTGCCTACATGCGTGCGTTCCTGATGCTGTACAATAGTGTGCTTCCTAAGGCTAAGTCTGCATATGTGCAAATAGGTATGTGGATGTAGGTCCAGGAGGACCCGGCACAGTGTGTTATAGTGAGCATGTGGGGGTGGCGGGGAGGAAGAGAGAGAAAGAGAGAGAGAGAGAATCGGCTCTCCTGTGAGGAATTTTTTGTTCATGTGCGGTTGCATGAGTGTGTCAGGTATGAGGTTGGACAGTGGGAGTTCAAAGTGTTTACACGTTACTTGTTTTTTGAAGTTCCCGGAAACCAATCATATGGCGAAGGCTCCCCTCTTGTGCTGTCCGCTACACAAAGGTCTCCGTACTTGATGCCAAGCTGCCTCTGCTCTTGGAGATCTGCATGACAGTGATGATGCTGCCTATGAATATCATTGCTGGGTGCTAGTGTGCCTTGGTCACGGCAGGGAAGGGTCAGATATCCCTTTCCCTGGTGTCTTAGCAGAGCTTCCTGAAGGAGCCTAAAACATATGGCTGTGAGCCACGGGCACCAGGATTGCCAGCTCCTGCCTCTAGCCAGTATAATCCTTGCTGCTCAATAGCAGGAAGTAGCAGGCAGGGATCTGGGCCAGAGAGGCCAAGGCAAGCGGGAAGACAAGAGTTAAGCAGACACTAGCGCAGAAAGGAGATGCCCAGATTCGCTGACCTGCTAACCTTGTATCTCCCTTATGCTCTGAGCAAGAGAGATGAGGTTGATTTTGAGAGAGGTGGCGGATCCATACACCAGCCACTTCCAGGACTGGCAAGGGCAGAGGCGGTGGGGAGCTGTGTCACACGGGTTCAACCAGGATGTGGGAAGATGGGAGCAGGAGGGGAGGTGGAAAGTGTATTTGCCTAGGACCCTGGCCCAAGCCGTTCCCAGCAGAATGGTCAGGGGAGGGATGTGCGGCTCTACACATCCTGTGCACCCCGAAGGCCTGTGAGAACTAGTGAGAACTTACAGCAAACCCCCAAGGGGCCCCTGTGCCCTTTTTGCTATGGCAACTCCAGTTGGAACACTGGCTCAAGTCAGCAGGAGGCGCCTAGTACCTGGCCATATCACAAAGCTCCAAAACATATGGGCACTGCCCAGAGGCTTCCCAGCACCCCAGGTGCAAATGCACTGTTAGTGAGGCACCAGGAGGCCCTGCTTGCCTGTGAGCGCCAACTGCCTACCTCTAAGCAGCCTCACTAGCCCTCCCTTAAGGCTGTTCCTGTTGGAATGCAAATGAAAGCACACATCAACAAAGTGGGCAAGGAATGGAGAAACAAAACATCCGGACACCCCCTGGAGGCTTTTCTGCATAGTGGGTCGCATATGTGCAGTCCTTCCTGCTCAGAAAAACACAGGGCTGCTGCCTAGCAAGCCAGGCAAGGTCTTCAGGTGGTCTTGGCCAAGGGGGCAGAGGCCGTTTCCAGACCAATCGGATGTCAGTCATAAAACCAGAAGGTAGGAAAGGAGTGCCGCTTCCTCCTACCTTTGTCACAAACCTCCTGTGCACAGAAAAGGAGCAGAGGGGCTTGGGCACAGAGCAGGCAGACAACAGATTAGATAAATGGGGATTGGTGTTCACCAGAGGACTGAGAGATCCCAGGTGTGCAGAGGGTGAGAGCAGAGGGAGATTTGGAGAAGATAAGAAGGGCTAGGCCAGGGTGAGGCAGTTGTAATTTCCCCAGAAGAAGTGAAGAGGTGCATGGGGAGGTGTGCAGCCTGTGAACCTCAAGAGGAGGAGGGGGAAATTGGGAAGCAGAGGCAGAGGCAAAGAGGCAGTGACGCAGAGGCATGTGTGAGTTGAAAGCAGTCCAGAGCAGCAAGGCAGGGACAGGAGGGCTAGGAGATAGAACTCGGAGGGAGTTATCAGCAAAGGAGGTATGTGTGCAGGGGACAAGCCTCAGGAACTCAGCTGCAGATGGCAGGTGGTGGCTAGGAAGGCCAGGTTGGGCGCCCCACCACCCTGGGACCAAGTAGAAGGGAGAAGAGGCAAGGGATTCTGGGGCACAGGCCGGCCCCATTCTCTGCGCGCAGCGCTCTGCTTTAGGGGTGTAGACCTGAGGGGTAACGAATGCCATCCTTGGTTGGGGCACTACTGGGGCATAATCATGTGGTCCTGTTACATTGGCATTTCTGCCTTGATTGCTTTCCGAAGAGTTTGTTGCTACCCAGGTCTCCGAAGCTGCATGGTTCAGGGAATGGGAGACTGGTGAGGACAGCAGGGGGAGGCCCAAGTGCCAATGGACTGTCCAGTAAGCAGCGCTGGGCTCCTTAGCCACGCCCACCATGAGAACAACACCCTGGACTTGAGCAAGTAGGCCACAGTCCTCGAAAACCCCTTAGCACCTTCCAAGCCACTGTGTACTGGGTGCGCTCACGTGTGCGTGTGTGTGCCCCTGCTTGCCTACATGCGTGTGTTCCTGATGCTGTACAAGAGTGTGCTTCATAAGCCTAAGTCTGCATATGTGCAAATAGGTATGTGGATGTAGATCCAGGAGGACCCGGCACAGTGTGTTATGGTGAGCATGTGGGGGTGGCGGGGGAGGAAGAGAGAGAAAGAGAGAGATAGAGAGTCGGCTCGCCTGTGAGGAATTTTTTGTTCATGTGCGGTTGCATGAGTGTGTCAGGTATGAGGTTGGACAGTGGGAGTTCAAAGTGTTTACACGTTACTTGTTTTTTGAAGTTCCCGGAAACCAATCATATGGCGAAGGCTCCCCTCTTGTGCTGTCCGCTACACAAAGGTCTCCGTACTTGATGCCAAGCTGCCTCTGCTCTTGGAGATCTGCATGACAGTGATGATGCTGCCTATGAATATCATTGCTGGGTGCTAGTGTGCCTTGGTCACGGCAGGGAAGGGTCAGATATCCCTTTCCCTGGTGTCTTAGCAGAGCTTCCTGAAGGAGCCTAAAACATATGGCTGTGAGCCACGGGCACCAGGATTGCCAGCTCCTGCCTCTAGCCAGTATAATCCTTGGCTGCTCAATAGCAGGAAGTAGCAGGCAGGGATCTGGGCCAGAGAGGCCAAGGCAAGCGGGAAGACAAGAGTTAAGCAGACACTAGCGCAGAAAGGAGATGCCCAGATTCGCTGACCTGCTAACCTTGTATCTCCCTTATGCTCTGAGCAAGAGAGATGAGGTTGATTGTGAGAGAGGTGGTGGATCCATACACCAGCCACTTCCAGGACTGGCAAGGGCAGAGGCGGTGGGGAGCTGTGTCACACGGGTTCAACCAGGATGTGGGAAGATGGAGCAGGAGGGGAGGTGGAAAGTGTATTTGCCTAGGACCCTGGCCCAAGCCGTTCCCAGCAGAATGGTCAGGGGAGGGATGTGCGGCTCTACACATCCTGTGCATCCCCGAAGGCCTGTGAGAACTAGTGAAAACTTACAGCAAACCCCCAAGGGGCCCTGTGCCCTTTTTGCTTTGGCAACTCCAGTTGGAACACTGGCTCAAGTCAGCAGGAGGCGCCTAGTACCTGGCCATGTCACAGAGCTCCAAACCATATGGGCACTGCCCAGAGGCTTCCCAGCACCCCAGGTGCAAATGCACTGTTAGTGAGGCACCAGGAGGCCCTGCTGGCCTGTGAGCACCAACTGCCTACCTCTAAGCAGCCTCACTAGCCCTCCCTTAAGGCTGTTCCTGTTGGAATGCAAATGAAAGCACACATCAACAAAGTGGGCAAGGAGTGGAGAAACAAAACATCCGGCCACCCCCTGGAGGCTTTTCTGCATAGTGGGTCGCATATATGCAGTCCTTCCTGCTCAGAAAAACACAGGGCTGCTGCCTAGCAAGCCAGGCAAGGTCTTCAGGTGGTCTTGGCCAAGGGGGCAGAGGCCGTTTCCAGACCAATCGGATGTCAGTCATAAAACCAGAAGGCAGAAAGGAGTGCCGCTTCCCTCCTACCTTTGTCACAAACCTCCTGTGCACAGAAAAGGAGCAGAGGGGCTTGGGCACAGAGCAGGCAGACAACAGATTAGATAAATGGGGATTGGTGTTCACCAGAGGACTGAGAGATCCCAGGTGTCCAGAGGGTGAGAGCAGAGGGAGATTTGGAGAATATAAGAAGGGCTAGGCCAGGGTGAGGCAGTTGTAATTTCCCCAGAAGAAGTGAAGAGGTGCATGGGGAGGTGTGCAGCCTGTGAACCTCAAGAGGAGGAGGGGGAAATTGGGAAGCAGAGGCAGAGGCAAAGAGGCAGTGACGCAGAGGCATGTGTGAGTTGAAAGCAGTCCAGAGCAGCAAGGCAGGGACAGGAGGGCTAGGAGAGAGAACTCGGAGGGAGTTATCAGCAAAGGAGGTATTGTGTGCAGGGGACAAGCCTCAGGAACTCAGCTGCAGATGGCAGGTGGTGGCTAGGAAGGCCAGGTTGGGCGCCCCACCACCCTGGGACCAAGTAGAAGGGAGAAGAGGCAAGGGATTCTGGGGCACAGGCCTGCCCAATTCCCTGCGCGCAGCGCTGTGCTTTAGGGTGTAGACCTGAGGGGTAATGAATACCATCCTTGGTTGGGGCACTACTGGGGCGTGATCATGTGGTCCTGTTACATTGACATTTCTGCCTTGATTGCTTTCGGAAGTGTTTGTTGCTACCCAGGTCTCCGAAGCTGCATGGTTCAGGGAATGGGAGACTGGTAAGGACAGCAGGGGGAGACCCAAGTGCCAATTGGACTGTCCAGTAAGCAGCGCTGGGCTCCTTAGCCACGCCCACCACGAGAACAACACCCTGGACTTGAGCAAGTAGGCCACAGTCCTCGAAAACCCCTTAGCACCTTCCAGGCCACTGTGTACTGGGTGCGCTCACGTGTGCGTGTGTGTGCCCCTGCTGGCCTACATGCGTGCTTTCCTGATGCTGTACAAGAGTGTGCTTCCTAAGCCTAAGTCTCCATATGTGCAAATAGGTATGTGGATGTAGATCCAGGAGGACCCGGCACAGTGTGTTATAGTGAGCATGTGGGCGTGGCGGGGAGGAAGAGAGAGAAAGAGAGAGAGAGAGAATCGGCTCTCCTGTGAGGAATTTTTTGTTCATGTGCGGTTGCATGAGTGTGTCAGGTATGAGGTTGGACAGAGGGAGTTCAAAATGTTTACACGTTACTTGATTTTGAAGTTCCCGGAAACCAATCATATGGCAAAGGCTCCCCTCTTGTGCTGTCCTCTACACAAAGGTCTCCGTACTTGATGCCAAGCTGCCTCTGCTCTTGGAGATCTGCATGACAGTGATGATGCTGCCTATGAATATCATTGCTGGGTGCTAGTGTGCCTTGGTCACGGCAGGGAAGGGTCAGATATCCCTTTCCCTGGTGTCTTAGCAGAGCTTCCTGAAGGAGCCTAAAACATATGGCTGTGAGCCACGGGCACCAGGATTGCCAGCTACTGCCTCTAGCCAGTATAATCCTTGGCTGCTCAATAGCAGGAAGTAGCAGGCAGGGATCTGGGCCAGAGAGGCCAAGGCAAGCCGGAAGACAAGAGTTAAGCAGACACTAGCGCAGAAAGGAGATGCCCAGATTCGCTGACCTGCTAACCTTGTATCTCCCTTATGCTCTGAGCAAGAGAGATGAGGTTGATTGTGAGAGAGGTGGCGGATCCATACACCAGCCACTTCCAGGACTGGCAAGGGCAGAGGCGGTGGGGAGCTGTGTCACACGGGTTCAACCAGGATGTGGGAAGATGGAGCAGGAGGGGAGGTGGAAAGTGTATTTGCCTAGGACCCTGGCCCAAGCCGTTCCCAGCAGAATGGTCAGGGGAGGGATGTGCGGCTCTACACATCCTGTGCATCCCCGAAGGCCTGTGAGAACTAGTGAGAACTTACAGCGAACCCCCAAGGGGCCCTGTGCCCTTTTTGCTATGGCAACTCCAGTTGGAACACTGGCTCAAGTCAGCAGGAGGCGCCTAGTACCTGGCCATGTCACAGAGCTCCAAACCATATGGGCACTGCCCAGAGGCTTCCAGCACCTCAGGTGCAAATGCACTGTTAGTGAGGCACCAGGAGGCCCTGCTGGCCTGTGAGCACCAACTGCCTACCTCTAAGCAGCCTCACTACCCCTCCCTTAAGGCTGTTCCTGTTGGAATGCAAATGAAAGCACACATCAACAAAGTGGGCAAGGAATGGAGAAACAAAACATCCGGACACCCCCTGGAGGCTTTTCTGCATAGTGGGTCGCATATGTGCAGTCCTTCCTGCTCAGAAAAACACAGGGCTGCTGCCTAGCAAGCCAGGCAAGGTCTTCAGGTGGTCTTGGCCAAGGGGGCAGAGGCCGTTTCCAGACCAATCGGATGTCAGTCATAAAACCAGAAGGCAGTGCCGCTTCCCTACTACCTTTGTCACAAACCTCCTGTGCACAGAAAAGGAGCAGAGGGGCTTGGGCACAGAGCAGGCAGACAACAGATTAGATAAATGGGGATTGGTGTTCACCAGAGGACTGAGAGATCCCAGGTGTGCAGAGGGTGAGAGCAGAGGGAGATTTGGAGAAGATAAGAAGGGCTAGGCCAGGGTGAGGCAGTTGTAATTTCCCCAGAAGAAGTGAAGAGGTGCATGGGGAGGTGTGCAGCCTGTGAACCTCAAGAGGAGGAGGGGGAAATTGGGAAGCAGAGGCAGAGGCAAAGAGGCAGTGAGGCAGAGGCATGTGTGGGTTGAAAGCAGTCTAGAGCAGCAAGGCAGGGACAGGAGGGCTAGGAGAGAGAACTCGGAGGGAGTTATCAGCAAAGGAGGTATGTGTGCAGGGGACAAGCCTCAGGAACTCAGCTGCAGATGGCAGGTGGTGGCTAGGAAGGCCAGGTTGGGCGCCCCACCACCCTGGGACCAAGTAGAAGGGAGAAGAGGCAAGGGATTCTGGGGCACAGGCCTGTCCCATTCTCTGCGCGCAGCGCTGGGCATTAGGGTGTAGACCTGAGGGGTAACGAATGCCATCCTTGGTTGGGGCACTACTGGGGCGTAATCATGTGGTCCTGTTACATTGACATTTCTGCCTTGATTGCTTTCCCGAAGAGTTTGTTGCTACCCAGGTCTCCGAAGCTGCATGGTTCAGGGAATGGGAGACTGGTGAGGACAGCAAGGGGAGGCCGAAGTGCCAATGGACTGTCCAGTAAGCAGCGCTGGGCTCCTTAGCCACGCCCACCACGAGACCAACACCCTGGACTTGAGCAAGTAGGCCACAGTCCTCGAAAACCCCTTAGCACCTTCCAAGCCACTGTGTACTGGGTGCGCTCACGTGTGCGTGTGTGTGCCCCTGCTTGCCTACATGCGTGTGTTCCTGATGCTGTACAAGAGTGTGCTTCCTAAGCCTAAGTCTGCATATGTGCAAATAGGTATGTGGATGTAGATCCAGGAGGACCCGGCACAGTGTGTTATAGTTTGGTAGCATGTGGGTGGTGGGGCGGGGAGGAAGAGAGAGAAAGAGAGAGAGAGAGAGTCGGCTCGCCTGTGAGGAATTTTTTGTTCATGTGCGGTTGCATGAGTGTGTCAGGTATGAGGTTGGACAGAGGGAGTTCAAAGTGTTTACACGTTACTTGTTTTTTGAAGTTCCCGGAAACCAATCATATGGCGAAGGCTCCCCTCTTGTGCTGTCCGCTACACAAAGGTCTCCGTACTTGATGCCAAGCTGCCTCTGCTCTTGGAGATCTGCATGACAGTGATGATGCTGCCTGTGAATATCATTGCTGGGTTATTGGATAGAGGATATCCCTGTTCAATCCAAGTGAATCTAAGTGGTTTATAGAGAAATCCAACTCATAGTATTTTAACAGTACTTATTAACTATTGAATACAGGATTGGTTGTTATTTTGAAATTGTATTTTTAGGAACACCAAATCTAATTTTATATACAGTTATACCAAGTATCTGTGTATAATTGTGAACTTCTAAGATTTACACAACAGTGCTTGGTAAGGTCTGCTTTGGGTCTTAAACAGTGCTCACAGGTGCTCTTAGATAGGCATTCCCAATCCAAATGGGCAGAAGAAACACAAGATGGCATACAATGCAGTCATATCTCCCACTCAAAACAAGCAGGAAGCAGAGCAGTCAATCAAAGACATAGAAGAGAACCCTCAAAATGCTCTACAAAGTCTACTGATAAACATGTTAAATGAAAAGTTTGAATCCATCCATACATCAATCCATCCATAAAGTAATAGATGTTTTCATGGCTTCAACAAAGAGAAAGATAAATGAACTTCAAGAGTCATATGAAAAGATAACTACCCAGCTAAAAGATTTGAGAGACAGCACTCAAAACCAAATTAATAATGTAAAGATGTCCATGCAGGACCTAAGAGATACTTCTAGCAAGGACATGGAAATCATCAGGAAAGACCAGTCTGAAGGAAAAGAGATTCAAATCAAGTAACTAGCCTACAGTCTCAAGTAGGTGAAGCAGAGGATCAAATCTCAGGAGCTGAAGATTCCCTAGAATCTATGGAGAAATGTCACACAAAAATACAAAACCAATCCAATCGATAAAACAGATCACTCCAGGAGCTCCAAGACACAAGCAGGAAGCACTATTTGAGGCGAATAGGAATTGAGAAAACCAGGAGAAAGAAGTTAATGGAATATGCAACCTATTTAACAGAATATTAGCCAAGAACTTCCCAACTATCCAGGAACGTAGGCCGATACAGATACAAGAAGCATTTAGAACCCCAAAGCGACCAGATCAGAATAGGACATCCCACTGACACATTGTGATCATAACAGGATCAGTAGAGTCCAAGGAAAAAATCCTTAAAGATGTTACGGAGAAGAAAGTAATCACAAATAAAGGAAAAGCAAGCAGAATTACCCCAGACTTCTCAGCAGAGACCATGAAAAGCAAGGGGATCCTGGAATGAGGTATGCCAAACCCTAAATAATAATAAATATCAACCAAGAATGCTGTACCCAGCTAAACTCTCATTCATAGCTGAAGGTCAAATAAAAGTCTTCCACAGGAAGGAAAAACTGAAACAATGTATCTCCACCAAACCAGCTTTACAAAAAATCCTCAAAGATGTACTATACAGGGAAAATAATCAAGATCCCAATACAGACAGAGAAATGAACCCTAAATAGAAAACCAGAATATTAGATCAAGAATTGGGAAGACACAGCTTTTAACAAGATAGCTACAATGAAAGGACAAATGATCATCTCTCAAACCTAACTCTCAACATTAATGGACTTAATTCTTCATTCAAACGACATAGGCTCATTACTTGGATCAAACATCAAGATCCGTCTTTCTGCTGCCTCCAAGAGACACATCTATCTAGCAAAAGCAAACTTCTTCTAAAGGTGAAAGGCTGGAATAAAATCTACCAATAAATGGCCCCCAAATGCAGGCTGGAGTGGAATTCTAGCATCAGATAAAATCGACTTCAAATTAAAAATGGTAAGAAGAGACAAAGAAGGTTACTACATACTAATAAAGCGATGTCTCCTACAGGAGGATATAACCATCTTAAATATCCACACACCAAATACAGGAGAACCC
>NW_025960441.1:0-30635 GCF_023159225.1 Perognathus longimembris pacificus
TATCTCTCTCCCTCACCACAAATCAGATTCTTCTGAGGAGTTCCCAGTACATTATCCTTTCCCCTGTGTAATTACCTTAACAAGCTCCAGCTGTTTTTATTCTCAGAAGGTTTACTCCCTGATATACAGCTGCCTACCCCCTTCGTAAGTGCAGGTCCTAAATGAGCTTTTTTCTCTGTTCCCTCACCACAATCCAGATTCTTTTGGGGAGTTACCAGTACAGTAACCATACCAGGAAGTACTTAATTTATTAAGCTACTGCTTTTCTTAATCTCAGTGGAGATATTTACTGATAAACAGCTACCTACGCAGCATGTTCATGTCGTTCCTAAATGAGCTTTTATCTCTCTCCCCTCACCACAAATCAGATTCTTCTGAGGAGTTCCCAGTACATTATCCTTTCCCCTGTGTAATTACCTTAACAAGCTCCAGCTGTTTTTATTCTCAGAAGGTTTACTCCCTGATATACAGCTGCCTACCCCCTTCGTAAGTGCAGGTCCTAAATGAGCTTTTTTCTCTGTTCCCTCACCACAATCCAGATTCTTTTGGGGAGTTACCAGTACAGTAACCATACCAGGAAGTACTTAATTTATTAAGCTACTGCTTTTCTTAATCTCAGTGGAGATATTTACTGATAAACAGCTACCTACGCAGCATGTTCATGTCGTTCCTAAATGAGCTTTTATCTCTCTCCCCTCACCACAAATCAGATTCTTCTGAGGAGTTCCCAGTACATTATCCTTTCCCCTGTGTAATTACCTTAACAAGCTCCAGCTGTTTTTATTCTCAGAAGGTTTACTCCCTGATATACAGCTGCCTACCCCCTTCGTAAGTGCAGGTCCTAAATGAGCTTTTTTCTCTGTTCCCTCACCACAATCCAGATTCTTTTGGGGAGTTACCAGTACAGTAACCATACCAGGAAGTACTTAATTTATTAAGCTACTGCTTTTCTTAATCTCAGTGGAGATATTTACTGATAAACAGCTACCTACGCAGCATGTTCATGTCGTTCCTAAATGAGCTTTTATCTCTCTCCCCTCACCACAAATCAGATTCTTCTGAGGAGTTCCCAGTACATTATCCTTTCCCCTGTGTAATTACCTTAACAAGCTCCAGCTGTTTTTATTCTCAGAAGGTTTACTCCCTGATATACAGCTGCCTACCCCCTTCGTAAGTGCAGGTCCTAAATGAGCTTTTTTCTCTGTTCCCTCACCACAATCCAGATTCTTTTGGGGAGTTACCAGTACAGTAACCATACCAGGAAGTACTTAATTTATTAAGCTACTGCTTTTCTTAATCTCAGTGGAGATATTTACTGATAAACAGCTACCTACGCAGCATGTTCATGTCGTTCCTAAATGAGCTTTTATCTCTCTCCCCTCACCACAAATCAGATTCTTCTGAGGAGTTCCCAGTACATTATCCTTTCCCCTGTGTAATTACCTTAACAAGCTCCAGCTGTTTTTATTCTCAGAAGGTTTACTCCCTGATATACAGCTGCCTACCCCCTTCGTAAGTGCAGGTCCTAAATGAGCTTTTTTCTCTGTTCCCTCACCACAATCCAGATTCTTTTGGGGAGTTACCAGTACAGTAACCATACCAGGAAGTACTTAATTTATTAAGCTACTGCTTTTCTTAATCTCAGTGGAGATATTTACTGATAAACAGCTACCTACGCAGCATGTTCATGTCGTTCCTAAATGAGCTTTTATCTCTCTCCCCTCACCACAAATCAGATTCTTCTGAGGAGTTCCCAGTACATTATCCTTTCCCCTGTGTAATTACCTTAACAAGCTCCAGCTGTTTTTATTCTCAGAAGGTTTACTCCCTGATATACAGCTGCCTACCCCCTTCGTAAGTGCAGGTCCTAAATGAGCTTTTTTCTCTGTTCCCTCACCACAATCCAGATTCTTTTGGGGAGTTACCAGTACAGTAACCATACCAGGAAGTACTTAATTTATTAAGCTACTGCTTTTCTTAATCTCAGTGGAGATATTTACTGATAAACAGCTACCTACGCAGCATGTTCATGTCGTTCCTAAATGAGCTTTTATCTCTCTCCCCTCACCACAAATCAGATTCTTCTGAGGAGTTCCCAGTACATTATCCTTTCCCCTGTGTAATTACCTTAACAAGCTCCAGCTGTTTTTATTCTCAGAAGGTTTACTCCCTGATATACAGCTGCCTACCCCCTTCGTAAGTGCAGGTCCTAAATGAGCTTTTTTCTCTGTTCCCTCACCACAATCCAGATTCTTTTGGGGAGTTACCAGTACAGTAACCATACCAGGAAGTACTTAATTTATTAAGCTACTGCTTTTCTTAATCTCAGTGGAGATATTTACTGATAAACAGCTACCTACGCAGCATGTTCATGTCGTTCCTAAATGAGCTTTTATCTCTCTCCCCTCACCACAAATCAGATTCTTCTGAGGAGTTCCCAGTACATTATCCTTTCCCCTGTGTAATTACCTTAACAAGCTCCAGCTGTTTTTATTCTCAGAAGGTTTACTCCCTGATATACAGCTGCCTACCCCCTTCGTAAGTGCAGGTCCTAAATGAGCTTTTTTCTCTGTTCCCTCACCACAATCCAGATTCTTTTGGGGAGTTACCAGTACAGTAACCATACCAGGAAGTACTTAATTTATTAAGCTACTGCTTTTCTTAATCTCAGTGGAGATATTTACTGATAAACAGCTACCTACGCAGCATGTTCATGTCGTTCCTAAATGAGCTTTTATCTCTCTCCCCTCACCACAAATCAGATTCTTCTGAGGAGTTCCCAGTACATTATCCTTTCCCCTGTGTAATTACCTTAACAAGCTCCAGCTGTTTTTATTCTCAGAAGGTTTACTCCCTGATATACAGCTGCCTACCCCCTTCGTAAGTGCAGGTCCTAAATGAGCTTTTTTCTCTGTTCCCTCACCACAATCCAGATTCTTTTGGGGAGTTACCAGTACAGTAACCATACCAGGAAGTACTTAATTTATTAAGCTACTGCTTTTCTTAATCTCAGTGGAGATATTTACTGATAAACAGCTACCTACGCAGCATGTTCATGTCGTTCCTAAATGAGCTTTTATCTCTCTCCCCTCACCACAAATCAGATTCTTCTGAGGAGTTCCCAGTACATTATCCTTTCCCCTGTGTAATTACCTTAACAAGCTCCAGCTGTTTTTATTCTCAGAAGGTTTACTCCCTGATATACAGCTGCCTACCCCCTTCGTAAGTGCAGGTCCTAAATGAGCTTTTTTCTCTGTTCCCTCACCACAATCCAGATTCTTTTGGGGAGTTACCAGTACAGTAACCATACCAGGAAGTACTTAATTTATTAAGCTACTGCTTTTCTTAATCTCAGTGGAGATATTTACTGATAAACAGCTACCTACGCAGCATGTTCATGTCGTTCCTAAATGAGCTTTTATCTCTCTCCCCTCACCACAAATCAGATTCTTCTGAGGAGTTCCCAGTACATTATCCTTTCCCCTGTGTAATTACCTTAACAAGCTCCAGCTGTTTTTATTCTCAGAAGGTTTACTCCCTGATATACAGCTGCCTACCCCCTTCGTAAGTGCAGGTCCTAAATGAGCTTTTTTCTCTGTTCCCTCACCACAATCCAGATTCTTTTGGGGAGTTACCAGTACAGTAACCATACCAGGAAGTACTTAATTTATTAAGCTACTGCTTTTCTTAATCTCAGTGGAGATATTTACTGATAAACAGCTACCTACGCAGCATGTTCATGTCGTTCCTAAATGAGCTTTTATCTCTCTCCCCTCACCACAAATCAGATTCTTCTGAGGAGTTCCCAGTACATTATCCTTTCCCCTGTGTAATTACCTTAACAAGCTCCAGCTGTTTTTATTCTCAGAAGGTTTACTCCCTGATATACAGCTGCCTACCCCCTTCGTAAGTGCAGGTCCTAAATGAGCTTTTTTCTCTGTTCCCTCACCACAATCCAGATTCTTTTGGGGAGTTACCAGTACAGTAACCATACCAGGAAGTACTTAATTTATTAAGCTACTGCTTTTCTTAATCTCAGTGGAGATATTTACTGATAAACAGCTACCTACGCAGCATGTTCATGTCGTTCCTAAATGAGCTTTTATCTCTCTCCCCTCACCACAAATCAGATTCTTCTGAGGAGTTCCCAGTACATTATCCTTTCCCCTGTGTAATTACCTTAACAAGCTCCAGCTGTTTTTATTCTCAGAAGGTTTACTCCCTGATATACAGCTGCCTACCCCCTTCGTAAGTGCAGGTCCTAAATGAGCTTTTTTCTCTGTTCCCTCACCACAATCCAGATTCTTTTGGGGAGTTACCAGTACAGTAACCATACCAGGAAGTACTTAATTTATTAAGCTACTGCTTTTCTTAATCTCAGTGGAGATATTTACTGATAAACAGCTACCTACGCAGCATGTTCATGTCGTTCCTAAATGAGCTTTTATCTCTCTCCCCTCACCACAAATCAGATTCTTCTGAGGAGTTCCCAGTACATTATCCTTTCCCCTGTGTAATTACCTTAACAAGCTCCAGCTGTTTTTATTCTCAGAAGGTTTACTCCCTGATATACAGCTGCCTACCCCCTTCGTAAGTGCAGGTCCTAAATGAGCTTTTTTCTCTGTTCCCTCACCACAATCCAGATTCTTTTGGGGAGTTACCAGTACAGTAACCATACCAGGAAGTACTTAATTTATTAAGCTACTGCTTTTCTTAATCTCAGTGGAGATATTTACTGATAAACAGCTACCTACGCAGCATGTTCATGTCGTTCCTAAATGAGCTTTTATCTCTCTCCCCTCACCACAAATCAGATTCTTCTGAGGAGTTCCCAGTACATTATCCTTTCCCCTGTGTAATTACCTTAACAAGCTCCAGCTGTTTTTATTCTCAGAAGGTTTACTCCCTGATATACAGCTGCCTACCCCCTTCGTAAGTGCAGGTCCTAAATGAGCTTTTTTCTCTGTTCCCTCACCACAATCCAGATTCTTTTGGGGAGTTACCAGTACAGTAACCATACCAGGAAGTACTTAATTTATTAAGCTACTGCTTTTCTTAATCTCAGTGGAGATATTTACTGATAAACAGCTACCTACGCAGCATGTTCATGTCGTTCCTAAATGAGCTTTTATCTCTCTCCCCTCACCACAAATCAGATTCTTCTGAGGAGTTCCCAGTACATTATCCTTTCCCCTGTGTAATTACCTTAACAAGCTCCAGCTGTTTTTATTCTCAGAAGGTTTACTCCCTGATATACAGCTGCCTACCCCCTTCGTAAGTGCAGGTCCTAAATGAGCTTTTTTCTCTGTTCCCTCACCACAATCCAGATTCTTTTGGGGAGTTACCAGTACAGTAACCATACCAGGAAGTACTTAATTTATTAAGCTACTGCTTTTCTTAATCTCAGTGGAGATATTTACTGATAAACAGCTACCTACGCAGCATGTTCATGTCGTTCCTAAATGAGCTTTTATCTCTCTCCCCTCACCACAAATCAGATTCTTCTGAGGAGTTCCCAGTACATTATCCTTTCCCCTGTGTAATTACCTTAACAAGCTCCAGCTGTTTTTATTCTCAGAAGGTTTACTCCCTGATATACAGCTGCCTACCCCCTTCGTAAGTGCAGGTCCTAAATGAGCTTTTTTCTCTGTTCCCTCACCACAATCCAGATTCTTTTGGGGAGTTACCAGTACAGTAACCATACCAGGAAGTACTTAATTTATTAAGCTACTGCTTTTCTTAATCTCAGTGGAGATATTTACTGATAAACAGCTACCTACGCAGCATGTTCATGTCGTTCCTAAATGAGCTTTTATCTCTCTCCCCTCACCACAAATCAGATTCTTCTGAGGAGTTCCCAGTACATTATCCTTTCCCCTGTGTAATTACCTTAACAAGCTCCAGCTGTTTTTATTCTCAGAAGGTTTACTCCCTGATATACAGCTGCCTACCCCCTTCGTAAGTGCAGGTCCTAAATGAGCTTTTTTCTCTGTTCCCTCACCACAATCCAGATTCTTTTGGGGAGTTACCAGTACAGTAACCATACCAGGAAGTACTTAATTTATTAAGCTACTGCTTTTCTTAATCTCAGTGGAGATATTTACTGATAAACAGCTACCTACGCAGCATGTTCATGTCGTTCCTAAATGAGCTTTTATCTCTCTCCCCTCACCACAAATCAGATTCTTCTGAGGAGTTCCCAGTACATTATCCTTTCCCCTGTGTAATTACCTTAACAAGCTCCAGCTGTTTTTATTCTCAGAAGGTTTACTCCCTGATATACAGCTGCCTACCCCCTTCGTAAGTGCAGGTCCTAAATGAGCTTTTTTCTCTGTTCCCTCACCACAATCCAGATTCTTTTGGGGAGTTACCAGTACAGTAACCATACCAGGAAGTACTTAATTTATTAAGCTACTGCTTTTCTTAATCTCAGTGGAGATATTTACTGATAAACAGCTACCTACGCAGCATGTTCATGTCGTTCCTAAATGAGCTTTTATCTCTCTCCCCTCACCACAAATCAGATTCTTCTGAGGAGTTCCCAGTACATTATCCTTTCCCCTGTGTAATTACCTTAACAAGCTCCAGCTGTTTTTATTCTCAGAAGGTTTACTCCCTGATATACAGCTGCCTACCCCCTTCGTAAGTGCAGGTCCTAAATGAGCTTTTTTCTCTGTTCCCTCACCACAATCCAGATTCTTTTGGGGAGTTACCAGTACAGTAACCATACCAGGAAGTACTTAATTTATTAAGCTACTGCTTTTCTTAATCTCAGTGGAGATATTTACTGATAAACAGCTACCTACGCAGCATGTTCATGTCGTTCCTAAATGAGCTTTTATCTCTCTCCCCTCACCACAAATCAGATTCTTCTGAGGAGTTCCCAGTACATTATCCTTTCCCCTGTGTAATTACCTTAACAAGCTCCAGCTGTTTTTATTCTCAGAAGGTTTACTCCCTGATATACAGCTGCCTACCCCCTTCGTAAGTGCAGGTCCTAAATGAGCTTTTTTCTCTGTTCCCTCACCACAATCCAGATTCTTTTGGGGAGTTACCAGTACAGTAACCATACCAGGAAGTACTTAATTTATTAAGCTACTGCTTTTCTTAATCTCAGTGGAGATATTTACTGATAAACAGCTACCTACGCAGCATGTTCATGTCGTTCCTAAATGAGCTTTTATCTCTCTCCCCTCACCACAAATCAGATTCTTCTGAGGAGTTCCCAGTACATTATCCTTTCCCCTGTGTAATTACCTTAACAAGCTCCAGCTGTTTTTATTCTCAGAAGGTTTACTCCCTGATATACAGCTGCCTACCCCCTTCGTAAGTGCAGGTCCTAAATGAGCTTTTTTCTCTGTTCCCTCACCACAATCCAGATTCTTTTGGGGAGTTACCAGTACAGTAACCATACCAGGAAGTACTTAATTTATTAAGCTACTGCTTTTCTTAATCTCAGTGGAGATATTTACTGATAAACAGCTACCTACGCAGCATGTTCATGTCGTTCCTAAATGAGCTTTTATCTCTCTCCCCTCACCACAAATCAGATTCTTCTGAGGAGTTCCCAGTACATTATCCTTTCCCCTGTGTAATTACCTTAACAAGCTCCAGCTGTTTTTATTCTCAGAAGGTTTACTCCCTGATATACAGCTGCCTACCCCCTTCGTAAGTGCAGGTCCTAAATGAGCTTTTTTCTCTGTTCCCTCACCACAATCCAGATTCTTTTGGGGAGTTACCAGTACAGTAACCATACCAGGAAGTACTTAATTTATTAAGCTACTGCTTTTCTTAATCTCAGTGGAGATATTTACTGATAAACAGCTACCTACGCAGCATGTTCATGTCGTTCCTAAATGAGCTTTTATCTCTCTCCCCTCACCACAAATCAGATTCTTCTGAGGAGTTCCCAGTACATTATCCTTTCCCCTGTGTAATTACCTTAACAAGCTCCAGCTGTTTTTATTCTCAGAAGGTTTACTCCCTGATATACAGCTGCCTACCCCCTTCGTAAGTGCAGGTCCTAAATGAGCTTTTTTCTCTGTTCCCTCACCACAATCCAGATTCTTTTGGGGAGTTACCAGTACAGTAACCATACCAGGAAGTACTTAATTTATTAAGCTACTGCTTTTCTTAATCTCAGTGGAGATATTTACTGATAAACAGCTACCTACGCAGCATGTTCATGTCGTTCCTAAATGAGCTTTTATCTCTCTCCCCTCACCACAAATCAGATTCTTCTGAGGAGTTCCCAGTACATTATCCTTTCCCCTGTGTAATTACCTTAACAAGCTCCAGCTGTTTTTATTCTCAGAAGGTTTACTCCCTGATATACAGCTGCCTACCCCCTTCGTAAGTGCAGGTCCTAAATGAGCTTTTTTCTCTGTTCCCTCACCACAATCCAGATTCTTTTGGGGAGTTACCAGTACAGTAACCATACCAGGAAGTACTTAATTTATTAAGCTACTGCTTTTCTTAATCTCAGTGGAGATATTTACTGATAAACAGCTACCTACGCAGCATGTTCATGTCGTTCCTAAATGAGCTTTTATCTCTCTCCCCTCACCACAAATCAGATTCTTCTGAGGAGTTCCCAGTACATTATCCTTTCCCCTGTGTAATTACCTTAACAAGCTCCAGCTGTTTTTATTCTCAGAAGGTTTACTCCCTGATATACAGCTGCCTACCCCCTTCGTAAGTGCAGGTCCTAAATGAGCTTTTTTCTCTGTTCCCTCACCACAATCCAGATTCTTTTGGGGAGTTACCAGTACAGTAACCATACCAGGAAGTACTTAATTTATTAAGCTACTGCTTTTCTTAATCTCAGTGGAGATATTTACTGATAAACAGCTACCTACGCAGCATGTTCATGTCGTTCCTAAATGAGCTTTTATCTCTCTCCCCTCACCACAAATCAGATTCTTCTGAGGAGTTCCCAGTACATTATCCTTTCCCCTGTGTAATTACCTTAACAAGCTCCAGCTGTTTTTATTCTCAGAAGGTTTACTCCCTGATATACAGCTGCCTACCCCCTTCGTAAGTGCAGGTCCTAAATGAGCTTTTTTCTCTGTTCCCTCACCACAATCCAGATTCTTTTGGGGAGTTACCAGTACAGTAACCATACCAGGAAGTACTTAATTTATTAAGCTACTGCTTTTCTTAATCTCAGTGGAGATATTTACTGATAAACAGCTACCTACGCAGCATGTTCATGTCGTTCCTAAATGAGCTTTTATCTCTCTCCCCTCACCACAAATCAGATTCTTCTGAGGAGTTCCCAGTACATTATCCTTTCCCCTGTGTAATTACCTTAACAAGCTCCAGCTGTTTTTATTCTCAGAAGGTTTACTCCCTGATATACAGCTGCCTACCCCCTTCGTAAGTGCAGGTCCTAAATGAGCTTTTTTCTCTGTTCCCTCACCACAATCCAGATTCTTTTGGGGAGTTACCAGTACAGTAACCATACCAGGAAGTACTTAATTTATTAAGCTACTGCTTTTCTTAATCTCAGTGGAGATATTTACTGATAAACAGCTACCTACGCAGCATGTTCATGTCGTTCCTAAATGAGCTTTTATCTCTCTCCCCTCACCACAAATCAGATTCTTCTGAGGAGTTCCCAGTACATTATCCTTTCCCCTGTGTAATTACCTTAACAAGCTCCAGCTGTTTTTATTCTCAGAAGGTTTACTCCCTGATATACAGCTGCCTACCCCCTTCGTAAGTGCAGGTCCTAAATGAGCTTTTTTCTCTGTTCCCTCACCACAATCCAGATTCTTTTGGGGAGTTACCAGTACAGTAACCATACCAGGAAGTACTTAATTTATTAAGCTACTGCTTTTCTTAATCTCAGTGGAGATATTTACTGATAAACAGCTACCTACGCAGCATGTTCATGTCGTTCCTAAATGAGCTTTTATCTCTCTCCCCTCACCACAAATCAGATTCTTCTGAGGAGTTCCCAGTACATTATCCTTTCCCCTGTGTAATTACCTTAACAAGCTCCAGCTGTTTTTATTCTCAGAAGGTTTACTCCCTGATATACAGCTGCCTACCCCCTTCGTAAGTGCAGGTCCTAAATGAGCTTTTTTCTCTGTTCCCTCACCACAATCCAGATTCTTTTGGGGAGTTACCAGTACAGTAACCATACCAGGAAGTACTTAATTTATTAAGCTACTGCTTTTCTTAATCTCAGTGGAGATATTTACTGATAAACAGCTACCTACGCAGCATGTTCATGTCGTTCCTAAATGAGCTTTTATCTCTCTCCCCTCACCACAAATCAGATTCTTCTGAGGAGTTCCCAGTACATTATCCTTTCCCCTGTGTAATTACCTTAACAAGCTCCAGCTGTTTTTATTCTCAGAAGGTTTACTCCCTGATATACAGCTGCCTACCCCCTTCGTAAGTGCAGGTCCTAAATGAGCTTTTTTCTCTGTTCCCTCACCACAATCCAGATTCTTTTGGGGAGTTACCAGTACAGTAACCATACCAGGAAGTACTTAATTTATTAAGCTACTGCTTTTCTTAATCTCAGTGGAGATATTTACTGATAAACAGCTACCTACGCAGCATGTTCATGTCGTTCCTAAATGAGCTTTTATCTCTCTCCCCTCACCACAAATCAGATTCTTCTGAGGAGTTCCCAGTACATTATCCTTTCCCCTGTGTAATTACCTTAACAAGCTCCAGCTGTTTTTATTCTCAGAAGGTTTACTCCCTGATATACAGCTGCCTACCCCCTTCGTAAGTGCAGGTCCTAAATGAGCTTTTTTCTCTGTTCCCTCACCACAATCCAGATTCTTTTGGGGAGTTACCAGTACAGTAACCATACCAGGAAGTACTTAATTTATTAAGCTACTGCTTTTCTTAATCTCAGTGGAGATATTTACTGATAAACAGCTACCTACGCAGCATGTTCATGTCGTTCCTAAATGAGCTTTTATCTCTCTCCCCTCACCACAAATCAGATTCTTCTGAGGAGTTCCCAGTACATTATCCTTTCCCCTGTGTAATTACCTTAACAAGCTCCAGCTGTTTTTATTCTCAGAAGGTTTACTCCCTGATATACAGCTGCCTACCCCCTTCGTAAGTGCAGGTCCTAAATGAGCTTTTTTCTCTGTTCCCTCACCACAATCCAGATTCTTTTGGGGAGTTACCAGTACAGTAACCATACCAGGAAGTACTTAATTTATTAAGCTACTGCTTTTCTTAATCTCAGTGGAGATATTTACTGATAAACAGCTACCTACGCAGCATGTTCATGTCGTTCCTAAATGAGCTTTTATCTCTCTCCCCTCACCACAAATCAGATTCTTCTGAGGAGTTCCCAGTACATTATCCTTTCCCCTGTGTAATTACCTTAACAAGCTCCAGCTGTTTTTATTCTCAGAAGGTTTACTCCCTGATATACAGCTGCCTACCCCCTTCGTAAGTGCAGGTCCTAAATGAGCTTTTTTCTCTGTTCCCTCACCACAATCCAGATTCTTCTGGGGAGTTAACAGTACAGTAACCATACCAGGAAGTACTTAATTTATTAAGCTACTGCTTTTCTTAATCTCAGTGGAGATATTTACTGATAAACAGCTACCTACGCAGCATGTTCATGTCGTTCCTAAATGAGCTTTTATCTCTCTCCCCTCACCACAAATCAGATTCTTCTGAGGAGTTCCCAGTACATTATCCTTTCCCCTGTGTAATTACCTTAACAAGCTCCAGCTGTTTTTATTCTCAGAAGGTTTACTCCCTGATATACAGCTGCCTACCCCCTTCGTAAGTGCAGGTCCTAAATGAGCTTTTTTCTCTGTTCCCTCACCACAATCCAGATTCTTTTGGGGAGTTACCAGTACAGTAACCATACCAGGAAGTACTTAATTTATTAAGCTACTGCTTTTCTTAATCTCAGTGGAGATATTTACTGATAAACAGCTACCTACGCAGCATGTTCATGTCGTTCCTAAATGAGCTTTTATCTCTCTCCCCTCACCACAAATCAGATTCTTCTGAGGAGTTCCCAGTACATTATCCTTTCCCCTGTGTAATTACCTTAACAAGCTCCAGCTGTTTTTATTCTCAGAAGGTTTACTCCCTGATATACAGCTGCCTACCCCCTTCGTAAGTGCAGGTCCTAAATGAGCTTTTTTCTCTGTTCCCTCACCACAATCCAGATTCTTTTGGGGAGTTACCAGTACAGTAACCATACCAGGAAGTACTTAATTTATTAAGCTACTGCTTTTCTTAATCTCAGTGGAGATATTTACTGATAAACAGCTACCTACGCAGCATGTTCATGTCGTTCCTAAATGAGCTTTTATCTCTCTCCCCTCACCACAAATCAGATTCTTCTGAGGAGTTCCCAGTACATTATCCTTTCCCCTGTGTAATTACCTTAACAAGCTCCAGCTGTTTTTATTCTCAGAAGGTTTACTCCCTGATATACAGCTGCCTACCCCCTTCGTAAGTGCAGGTCCTAAATGAGCTTTTTTCTCTGTTCCCTCACCACAATCCAGATTCTTTTGGGGAGTTACCAGTACAGTAACCATACCAGGAAGTACTTAATTTATTAAGCTACTGCTTTTCTTAATCTCAGTGGAGATATTTACTGATAAACAGCTACCTACGCAGCATGTTCATGTCGTTCCTAAATGAGCTTTTATCTCTCTCCCCTCACCACAAATCAGATTCTTCTGAGGAGTTCCCAGTACATTATCCTTTCCCCTGTGTAATTACCTTAACAAGCTCCAGCTGTTTTTATTCTCAGAAGGTTTACTCCCTGATATACAGCTGCCTACCCCCTTCGTAAGTGCAGGTCCTAAATGAGCTTTTTTCTCTGTTCCCTCACCACAATCCAGATTCTTTTGGGGAGTTACCAGTACAGTAACCATACCAGGAAGTACTTAATTTATTAAGCTACTGCTTTTCTTAATCTCAGTGGAGATATTTACTGATAAACAGCTACCTACGCAGCATGTTCATGTCGTTCCTAAATGAGCTTTTATCTCTCTCCCCTCACCACAAATCAGATTCTTCTGAGGAGTTCCCAGTACATTATCCTTTCCCCTGTGTAATTACCTTAACAAGCTCCAGCTGTTTTTATTCTCAGAAGGTTTACTCCCTGATATACAGCTGCCTACCCCCTTCGTAAGTGCAGGTCCTAAATGAGCTTTTTTCTCTGTTCCCTCACCACAATCCAGATTCTTTTGGGGAGTTACCAGTACAGTAACCATACCAGGAAGTACTTAATTTATTAAGCTACTGCTTTTCTTAATCTCAGTGGAGATATTTACTGATAAACAGCTACCTACGCAGCATGTTCATGTCGTTCCTAAATGAGCTTTTATCTCTCTCCCCTCACCACAAATCAGATTCTTCTGAGGAGTTCCCAGTACATTATCCTTTCCCCTGTGTAATTACCTTAACAAGCTCCAGCTGTTTTTATTCTCAGAAGGTTTACTCCCTGATATACAGCTGCCTACCCCCTTCGTAAGTGCAGGTCCTAAATGAGCTTTTTTCTCTGTTCCCTCACCACAATCCAGATTCTTTTGGGGAGTTACCAGTACAGTAACCATACCAGGAAGTACTTAATTTATTAAGCTACTGCTTTTCTTAATCTCAGTGGAGATATTTACTGATAAACAGCTACCTACGCAGCATGTTCATGTCGTTCCTAAATGAGCTTTTATCTCTCTCCCCTCACCACAAATCAGATTCTTCTGAGGAGTTCCCAGTACATTATCCTTTCCCCTGTGTAATTACCTTAACAAGCTCCAGCTGTTTTTATTCTCAGAAGGTTTACTCCCTGATATACAGCTGCCTACCCCCTTCGTAAGTGCAGGTCCTAAATGAGCTTTTTTCTCTGTTCCCTCACCACAATCCAGATTCTTTTGGGGAGTTACCAGTACAGTAACCATACCAGGAAGTACTTAATTTATTAAGCTACTGCTTTTCTTAATCTCAGTGGAGATATTTACTGATAAACAGCTACCTACGCAGCATGTTCATGTCGTTCCTAAATGAGCTTTTATCTCTCTCCCCTCACCACAAATCAGATTCTTCTGAGGAGTTCCCAGTACATTATCCTTTCCCCTGTGTAATTACCTTAACAAGCTCCAGCTGTTTTTATTCTCAGAAGGTTTACTCCCTGATATACAGCTGCCTACCCCCTTCGTAAGTGCAGGTCCTAAATGAGCTTTTTTCTCTGTTCCCTCACCACAATCCAGATTCTTCTGGGGAGTTAACAGTACAGTAACCATACCAGGAAGTACTTAATTTATTAAGCTACTGCTTTTCTTAATCTCAGTGGAGATATTTACTGATAAACAGCTACCTACGCAGCATGTTCATGTCTTTCCTAAATGAGCTTTTATCTCTCTCCCCTCAACACAAATCAGATTCTTCTGAGGAGTTCCCAGTACATTATCCTTTCCCCTGTGTAATTACCTTAACAAGCTCCAGCTGTTTTTATTCTCAGAAGGTTTACTCCCTGATATACAGCTGCCTACCCCCTTCGTAAGTGCAGGTCCTAAATGAGCTTTTTTCTCTGTTCCCTCACCACAATCCAGATTCTTTTGGGGAGTTACCAGTACAGTAACCATACCAGGAAGTACTTAATTTATTAAGCTACTGCTTTTCTTAATCTCAGTGGAGATATTTACTGATAAACAGCTACCTACGCAGCATGTTCATGTCGTTCCTAAATGAGCTTTTATCTCTCTCCCCTCACCACAAATCAGATTCTTCTGAGGAGTTCCCAGTACATTATCCTTTCCCCTGTGTAATTACCTTAACAAGCTCCAGCTGTTTTTATTCTCAGAAGGTTTACTCCCTGATATACAGCTGCCTACCCCCTTCGTAAGTGCAGGTCCTAAATGAGCTTTTTTCTCTGTTCCCTCACCACAATCCAGATTCTTTTGGGGAGTTACCAGTACAGTAACCATACCAGGAAGTACTTAATTTATTAAGCTACTGCTTTTCTTAATCTCAGTGGAGATATTTACTGATAAACAGCTACCTACGCAGCATGTTCATGTCGTTCCTAAATGAGCTTTTATCTCTCTCCCCTCACCACAAATCAGATTCTTCTGAGGAGTTCCCAGTACATTATCCTTTCCCCTGTGTAATTACCTTAACAAGCTCCAGCTGTTTTTATTCTCAGAAGGTTTACTCCCTGATATACAGCTGCCTACCCCCTTCGTAAGTGCAGGTCCTAAATGAGCTTTTTTCTCTGTTCCCTCACCACAATCCAGATTCTTTTGGGGAGTTACCAGTACAGTAACCATACCAGGAAGTACTTAATTTATTAAGCTACTGCTTTTCTTAATCTCAGTGGAGATATTTACTGATAAACAGCTACCTACGCAGCATGTTCATGTCGTTCCTAAATGAGCTTTTATCTCTCTCCCCTCACCACAAATCAGATTCTTCTGAGGAGTTCCCAGTACATTATCCTTTCCCCTGTGTAATTACCTTAACAAGCTCCAGCTGTTTTTATTCTCAGAAGGTTTACTCCCTGATATACAGCTGCCTACCCCCTTCGTAAGTGCAGGTCCTAAATGAGCTTTTTTCTCTGTTCCCTCACCACAATCCAGATTCTTTTGGGGAGTTACCAGTACAGTAACCATACCAGGAAGTACTTAATTTATTAAGCTACTGCTTTTCTTAATCTCAGTGGAGATATTTACTGATAAACAGCTACCTACGCAGCATGTTCATGTCGTTCCTAAATGAGCTTTTATCTCTCTCCCCTCACCACAAATCAGATTCTTCTGAGGAGTTCCCAGTACATTATCCTTTCCCCTGTGTAATTACCTTAACAAGCTCCAGCTGTTTTTATTCTCAGAAGGTTTACTCCCTGATATACAGCTGCCTACCCCCTTCGTAAGTGCAGGTCCTAAATGAGCTTTTTTCTCTGTTCCCTCACCACAATCCAGATTCTTTTGGGGAGTTACCAGTACAGTAACCATACCAGGAAGTACTTAATTTATTAAGCTACTGCTTTTCTTAATCTCAGTGGAGATATTTACTGATAAACAGCTACCTACGCAGCATGTTCATGTCGTTCCTAAATGAGCTTTTATCTCTCTCCCCTCACCACAAATCAGATTCTTCTGAGGAGTTCCCAGTACATTATCCTTTCCCCTGTGTAATTACCTTAACAAGCTCCAGCTGTTTTTATTCTCAGAAGGTTTACTCCCTGATATACAGCTGCCTACCCCCTTCGTAAGTGCAGGTCCTAAATGAGCTTTTTTCTCTGTTCCCTCACCACAATCCAGATTCTTTTGGGGAGTTACCAGTACAGTAACCATACCAGGAAGTACTTAATTTATTAAGCTACTGCTTTTCTTAATCTCAGTGGAGATATTTACTGATAAACAGCTACCTACGCAGCATGTTCATGTCGTTCCTAAATGAGCTTTTATCTCTCTCCCCTCACCACAAATCAGATTCTTCTGAGGAGTTCCCAGTACATTATCCTTTCCCCTGTGTAATTACCTTAACAAGCTCCAGCTGTTTTTATTCTCAGAAGGTTTACTCCCTGATATACAGCTGCCTACCCCCTTCGTAAGTGCAGGTCCTAAATGAGCTTTTTTCTCTGTTCCCTCACCACAATCCAGATTCTTTTGGGGAGTTACCAGTACAGTAACCATACCAGGAAGTACTTAATTTATTAAGCTACTGCTTTTCTTAATCTCAGTGGAGATATTTACTGATAAACAGCTACCTACGCAGCATGTTCATGTCGTTCCTAAATGAGCTTTTATCTCTCTCCCCTCACCACAAATCAGATTCTTCTGAGGAGTTCCCAGTACATTATCCTTTCCCCTGTGTAATTACCTTAACAAGCTCCAGCTGTTTTTATTCTCAGAAGGTTTACTCCCTGATATACAGCTGCCTACCCCCTTCGTAAGTGCAGGTCCTAAATGAGCTTTTTTCTCTGTTCCCTCACCACAATCCAGATTCTTTTGGGGAGTTACCAGTACAGTAACCATACCAGGAAGTACTTAATTTATTAAGCTACTGCTTTTCTTAATCTCAGTGGAGATATTTACTGATAAACAGCTACCTACGCAGCATGTTCATGTCGTTCCTAAATGAGCTTTTATCTCTCTCCCCTCACCACAAATCAGATTCTTCTGAGGAGTTCCCAGTACATTATCCTTTCCCCTGTGTAATTACCTTAACAAGCTCCAGCTGTTTTTATTCTCAGAAGGTTTACTCCCTGATATACAGCTGCCTACCCCCTTCGTAAGTGCAGGTCCTAAATGAGCTTTTTTCTCTGTTCCCTCACCACAATCCAGATTCTTTTGGGGAGTTACCAGTACAGTAACCATACCAGGAAGTACTTAATTTATTAAGCTACTGCTTTTCTTAATCTCAGTGGAGATATTTACTGATAAACAGCTACCTACGCAGCATGTTCATGTCGTTCCTAAATGAGCTTTTATCTCTCTCCCCTCACCACAAATCAGATTCTTCTGAGGAGTTCCCAGTACATTATCCTTTCCCCTGTGTAATTACCTTAACAAGCTCCAGCTGTTTTTATTCTCAGAAGGTTTACTCCCTGATATACAGCTGCCTACCCCCTTCGTAAGTGCAGGTCCTAAATGAGCTTTTTTCTCTGTTCCCTCACCACAATCCAGATTCTTTTGGGGAGTTACCAGTACAGTAACCATACCAGGAAGTACTTAATTTATTAAGCTACTGCTTTTCTTAATCTCAGTGGAGATATTTACTGATAAACAGCTACCTACGCAGCATGTTCATGTCGTTCCTAAATGAGCTTTTATCTCTCTCCCCTCACCACAAATCAGATTCTTCTGAGGAGTTCCCAGTACATTATCCTTTCCCCTGTGTAATTACCTTAACAAGCTCCAGCTGTTTTTATTCTCAGAAGGTTTACTCCCTGATATACAGCTGCCTACCCCCTTCGTAAGTGCAGGTCCTAAATGAGCTTTTTTCTCTGTTCCCTCACCACAATCCAGATTCTTCTGGGGAGTTAACAGTACAGTAACCATACCAGGAAGTACTTAATTTATTAAGCTACTGCTTTTCTTAATCTCAGTGGAGATATTTACTGATAAACAGCTACCTACGCAGCATGTTCATGTCGTTCCTAAATGAGCTTTTATCTCTCTCCCCTCACCACAAATCAGATTCTTCTGAGGAGTTCCCAGTACATTATCCTTTCCCCTGTGTAATTACCTTAACAAGCTCCAGCTGTTTTTATTCTCAGAAGGTTTACTCCCTGATATACAGCTGCCTACCCCCTTCGTAAGTGCAGGTCCTAAATGAGCTTTTTTCTCTGTTCCCTCACCACAATCCAGATTCTTTTGGGGAGTTACCAGTACAGTAACCATACCAGGAAGTACTTAATTTATTAAGCTACTGCTTTTCTTAATCTCAGTGGAGATATTTACTGATAAACAGCTACCTACGCAGCATGTTCATGTCGTTCCTAAATGAGCTTTTATCTCTCTCCCCTCACCACAAATCAGATTCTTCTGAGGAGTTCCCAGTACATTATCCTTTCCCCTGTGTAATTACCTTAACAAGCTCCAGCTGTTTTTATTCTCAGAAGGTTTACTCCCTGATATACAGCTGCCTACCCCCTTCGTAAGTGCAGGTCCTAAATGAGCTTTTTTCTCTGTTCCCTCACCACAATCCAGATTCTTTTGGGGAGTTACCAGTACAGTAACCATACCAGGAAGTACTTAATTTATTAAGCTACTGCTTTTCTTAATCTCAGTGGAGATATTTACTGATAAACAGCTACCTACGCAGCATGTTCATGTCGTTCCTAAATGAGCTTTTATCTCTCTCCCCTCACCACAAATCAGATTCTTCTGAGGAGTTCCCAGTACATTATCCTTTCCCCTGTGTAATTACCTTAACAAGCTCCAGCTGTTTTTATTCTCAGAAGGTTTACTCCCTGATATACAGCTGCCTACCCCCTTCGTAAGTGCAGGTCCTAAATGAGCTTTTTTCTCTGTTCCCTCACCACAATCCAGATTCTTTTGGGGAGTTACCAGTACAGTAACCATACCAGGAAGTACTTAATTTATTAAGCTACTGCTTTTCTTAATCTCAGTGGAGATATTTACTGATAAACAGCTACCTACGCAGCATGTTCATGTCGTTCCTAAATGAGCTTTTATCTCTCTCCCCTCACCACAAATCAGATTCTTCTGAGGAGTTCCCAGTACATTATCCTTTCCCCTGTGTAATTACCTTAACAAGCTCCAGCTGTTTTTATTCTCAGAAGGTTTACTCCCTGATATACAGCTGCCTACCCCCTTCGTAAGTGCAGGTCCTAAATGAGCTTTTTTCTCTGTTCCCTCACCACAATCCAGATTCTTTTGGGGAGTTACCAGTACAGTAACCATACCAGGAAGTACTTAATTTATTAAGCTACTGCTTTTCTTAATCTCAGTGGAGATATTTACTGATAAACAGCTACCTACGCAGCATGTTCATGTCGTTCCTAAATGAGCTTTTATCTCTCTCCCCTCACCACAAATCAGATTCTTCTGAGGAGTTCCCAGTACATTATCCTTTCCCCTGTGTAATTACCTTAACAAGCTCCAGCTGTTTTTATTCTCAGAAGGTTTACTCCCTGATATACAGCTGCCTACCCCCTTCGTAAGTGCAGGTCCTAAATGAGCTTTTTTCTCTGTTCCCTCACCACAATCCAGATTCTTTTGGGGAGTTACCAGTACAGTAACCATACCAGGAAGTACTTAATTTATTAAGCTACTGCTTTTCTTAATCTCAGTGGAGATATTTACTGATAAACAGCTACCTACGCAGCATGTTCATGTCGTTCCTAAATGAGCTTTTATCTCTCTCCCCTCACCACAAATCAGATTCTTCTGAGGAGTTCCCAGTACATTATCCTTTCCCCTGTGTAATTACCTTAACAAGCTCCAGCTGTTTTTATTCTCAGAAGGTTTACTCCCTGATATACAGCTGCCTACCCCCTTCGTAAGTGCAGGTCCTAAATGAGCTTTTTTCTCTGTTCCCTCACCACAATCCAGATTCTTTTGGGGAGTTACCAGTACAGTAACCATACCAGGAAGTACTTAATTTATTAAGCTACTGCTTTTCTTAATCTCAGTGGAGATATTTACTGATAAACAGCTACCTACGCAGCATGTTCATGTCGTTCCTAAATGAGCTTTTTCTCTCTCCCCTCACCACAAATCAGATTCTTCTGAGGAGTTCCCAGTACATTATCCTTTCCCCTGTGTAATTACCTTAACAAGCTCCAGCTGTTTTTATTCTCAGAAGGTTTACTCCCTGATATACAGCTGCCTACCCCCTTCGTAAGTGCAGGTCCTAAATGAGCTTTTTTCTCTGTTCCCTCACCACAATCCAGATTCTTCTGGGGAGTTACCAGTACAGTACCATACCAGGAAGTACTTAATTTATTAAGCTACTGCTTTTCTTAATCTCAGTGGAGATATTTACTGATAAACAGCTACCTACGCAGCATGTTCATGTCGTTCCTAAATGAGCTTTTTCTCTGTTCCCTCACCACAATCAGATTCTTTTGGGGAGTTACCAGTACAGTATCCATACCAGGAAGTACTTAATTTATTAAGCTACTGCTTTTCTTAATCTCAGATATTTACTGATAAACAGCTGCCTACCCATCGTAATGCAGGTTCCTAAATGAGCTTTTATCTCTCTCCCCTCACCACAAATCAGATTCTTCTGAGGAGTTCCCAGTACATTATCCTTTCCCCTGGAAGTACTTAATTTATTAAGCTACTGCTTTTTTATTCTCAGTGGAGATATTTACTGATATACAGCTGCCTACCCTTCATGTCAGGTCCTAAATGAGCTTTTTCTCTGTTCCCTCACCACAATCCAGATTCTTTTGGGGAGTTACCAGTACAGTAACCATACCAGGAAGTACTTAATTTATTAAGCTACTGCTTTTCTTAATCTCAGAATTTACTGATAAACAGCTACCTACGCAGCATGTCATGCAGGTTCCTAAATGAGCTTTTTTCTCTGTTCCCTCACCACAATCAGATTCTTTTGGGGAGTTACCAGTACAGTATCCATACCAGGAAGTACTTAATTTATTAAGCTACTGCTTTTCTTAATCTCAGTGGAGATATTTACTGATAAACAGCTACCTACGCAGCATGTTCATGCGTTCCTAAATGAGCTTTTATCTCTCTCCCCTCACCACAAATCAGATTCTTCTGAGGAGTTACCAGTACATTATCCTTTCCCCTGTGTAATTACCTTAACAAGCTCCAGCTGTTTTTATTCTCAGAAGGTTTACTCCCTGATATACAGCTGCCTACCCCCTTCGTAAGTGCAGGTCCTAAATGAGCTTTTTTCTCTGTTCCCTCACCACAATCCAGATTCTTTTGGGGAGTTACCAGTACAGTATCCATACCAGGAAGTACTTAATTTATTAAGCTACTGCTTTTCTTAATCTCAGTGGAGATATTTACTGATAAACAGCTACCTACGCAGCATGTTCATGTCGTTCCTAAATGAGCTTTTTCTCTCTCCCTCACCACAATCAGATTCTTCTGAGGAGTTACCAGTACATTATCCTTTCCCCTGTGTAATTACCTTAACAAGCTCCAGCTGTTTTTATCTCAGAAGGTTTACTCCCTGATATACAGCTGCCTACCCCCATGTAAGTGCAGGTCCTAAATGAGCTTTTTTCTCTGTTCCCTCACCACAATCAGATTCTTTTGGGGAGTTACCAGTACAGTATCCATACCAGGAAGTACTTAATTTATTAAGCTACTGCTTTTCTTAATCTCAGTGGAGATATTTACTGATAAACAGCTACCTACGCAGCATGTTCATGTCGTTCCTAAATGAGCTTTTATCTCTCTCCCTCACCACAATCAGATTCTTCTGAGGAGTTACCAGTACATTATCCATACCAGTGTAATTACCTTAACAAGCTAGCTGTTTTTATTCTCAGAAGGTTTACTCCCTGATATACAGCTGCCTACCCCCTTGTAAGTGCAGGTCCTAAATGAGCTTTTTATCTCTCTCCCCTCACCACAAATCAGATTCTTCTGGGAGTTACCAGTACAGTATCCATACCAGGAAGTACTGTAATTATTAAGCTACTGCTGTTTTTATCTCAGTGGAGATATTTACTGATAACAGCTGCCTACGCCTTCGTATCTTCCTAAATGAGCTTTTTCTCTCTCCCCTCACCACAATCCAGATTCTTTTGGGGAGTTACCAGTACAGTCCCCTGTGAATTACTTAACAAGCTCCAGCTGTTTCTTAATCTCAGAAGGTTTACTCCCTGATAACAGCTGCCTACCCCAGCATGTAAGTGCAGGTCCTAAATGAGCTTTTATCTCTCTCCCTCACCACAATCAGATTCTTCTGGGAGTTACCAGTACAGTAACCATACCTACTGTAATTATTAACAAGCTACTGCTTTTTTATCTCAGTGGAGATATTTACTGATAACAGCTGCCTACGCCTTCATGTCGTTCCTAAATGAGCTTTTTCTCTGTTCCCTCACCACAAATCAGATTCTTTTGGGGAGTTCCCAGTACAGTATCCATACCAGTGTAATTACTTAACAAGCTACTGCTGTTTCTTATCTCAGAAGGTTTACTCCCTGATAAACAGCTGCCTACCCCTTCGTAAGTGCAGGTTCCTAAATGAGCTTTTTTCTCTGTTCCCTCACCACAATCAGATTCTTTTGGGAGTTACCAGTACAGTATCCATACCAGGAAGTACTTAATTTATTAAGCTCCTGCTTTTTTAATCTCAGTGGAGATATTTACTGATAAACAGCTACCTACGCAGCATGTTCATGTCGTTCCTAAATGAGCTTTTATCTCTCTCCCTCACCACAAATCAGATTCTTCTGAGGAGTTCCCAGTACATTATCCTTTCCCCTGTGTAATTATTTAACAAGCTACTGTTTTTATTCTCAGAAGGTTTACTCCCTGATATACAGCTGCCTACCCCCTTCGTAAGTGCGTCCTAAATGAGCTTTTTTCTCTGTTCCCTCACCACAATCCAGATTCTTTTGGGGAGTTACCAGTACAGTAACCATACCAGGAAGTACTTAATTTATTAAGCTACTGCTTTTCTTAATCTCAGTGGAGATATTTACTGATAAACAGCTACCTACGCAGCATGTTCATGTCGTTCCTAAATGAGCTTTTATCTCTCTCCCTCACCACAAATCAGATTCTTCTGAGGAGTTCCCAGTACATTATCCTTTCCCCTGTGTAATTACCTTAACTACTCCAGCTTTTTTATTCAGTCAGAAGGTTTACTCCCTGATATACAGCTGCTACCCCCTTCGTAGTGCAGGTCCTAAATGAGCTTTTTCTCTGTTCCCTCACCACAATCCAGATTCTTTGGGGAGTTCCCAGTACAGTAACCATACCAGGAATTACTTATTTATTAAGCTCCTGCTTTTTTAATCTCAGTGGAGATATTTACTGATAAACAGCTACCTTACGCAGCATGTTTGTCGTTCCTAAATGAGCTTTTTCTCTTCCCTCACCACAATCCAGATTCTTTGGGAGTTACCAGTACAGTATCCATCCCCAGGAATTACTTAATTTACAAGCTCCAGCTGTTTCTTAATCTCAGATAGGTTTACTGATAAACAGCTGCCTACCCCTTCGTCATGCGTTCCTAAATGAGCTTTTTTCTCTGTTCCCTCACCACAATCCAGATTCTTTGGGGAGTTACCAGTACAGTCCATACCAGGAAGTACTTAATTTATTAAGCTACTGCTTTTTTAATCTCAGTGGAGATATTTACTGATAAACAGCTACCTACGCAGCATGTTCATGTCGTTCCTAAATGAGCTTTTATCTCTCTCCCTCACCACAATCAGATTCTTCTGAGGAGTTACCAGTACATTATCCTTTCCCCAGTGTAATTACCTTAACAAGCTCCAGCTGTTTTTATTCTCAGAAGGTTTACTCCCTGATATACAGCTGCCTACCCCCTTCGTAAGTGCAGGTCCTAAATGAGCTTTTTTCTCTGTTCCCTCACCACAATCCAGATTCTTTTGGGGAGTTACCAGTACAGTATCCATACCAGGAAGTACTTAATTTATTAAGCTACTGCTTTTCTTATCTCAGTGGAGATATTTACTGATAAACAGCTACCTACGCAGCATGTTCATGTCGTTCCTAAATGAGCTTTTATCTCTCTCCCTCACCACAAATCAGATTCTTCTGAGGAGTTCCCAGTACATTATCCTTTCCCCTGTGTAATTACCTTAACAAGCTCCAGCTGTTTTTATCTCAGAAGGTTTACTCCCTGATATACAGCTGCCTACCCCCTTCGTAAGTGCATTTCCTAAATGAGCTTTTTTCTCTGTTCCCTCACCACAATCCAGATTCTTTGGGGAGTTACCAGTACAGTAACCATTCCCCAGGAAGTACTTAATTTATTAAGCTACTGCTTTTCTTAATCTCAGTGGAGATATTTACTGATAAACAGCTACCTACGCAGCATGTTCATGTCGTTCCTAAATGAGCTTTTATCTCTCTCCCCTCACCACAATCCAGATTCTTCTGAGGAGTTCCCAGTACATTATCCTTTCCCTGTGTAATTACCTTAACAAGCTAGCTGTTTTTATTCTCAGAAGGTTTACTCCCTGATATACAGCTGCCTACCCTTCGTAAGTGCATTTCCTAAATGAGCTTTTTTCTCTGTTCCCTCACCACAATCCAGATTCTTTTGGGGAGTTACCAGTACAGTAACCATACCAGGAAGTACTTATTTATTAAGCCACTGCTTTTCTTAATCTCAGTGGAGATATTTACTGATAAACAGCTCCTACGCAGCATGTTCATGTCGTTCCTAAATGAGCTTTTATCTCTCTCCCCTCACCACAAATCAGATTCTTCTGAGGAGTTCCCAGTACATTATCCTTTCCCCTGTGTAATTACCTTAACAAGCTCCAGCTGTTTTTATTCTCAGAAGGTTTACTCCCTGATATACAGCTGCCTACCCCCTTCGTAAGTGCAGGTCCTAAATGAGCTTTTTCTCTGTTCCCTCACCACAATCCAGATTCTTTGGGGAGTTACCAGTACAGTAACCATACCAGGAAGTACTTAATTTATTAGCTACTGCTTTTCTTATCTCAGTGGAGATATTTACTGATAAACAGCTACCTACGCAGCATGTTCATGTCGTTCCTAAATGAGCTTTTATCTCTCTCCCCTCACCACAAATCAGATTCTTCTGAGGAGTTCCCAGTACATTATCCTTTCCCCTGTGTAAGACCTTAACAAGCTCCAGCTGTTTTTATTCTCAGAAGGTTTACTCCCTGATATACAGCTGCCTACCCCCTTCGTAAGTGCAGGTCCTAAATGAGCTTTTTTCTCTGTTCCCTCACCACAATCCAGATTCTTTTGGGGAGTTACCAGTACAGTAACCATACCAGGAAGTACTTAATTTATTAAGCTCTGCTTTTCTTAATCTCAGTGGAGATATTTACTGATAAACAGCTACCTACGCAGCATGTTCATGTCGTTCCTAAATGAGCTTTTATCTCTCTCCCCTCACCACAAATCAGATTCTTCTGAGGAGTTCCCAGTACATTATCCTTTCCCCTGTGTAATTACCTTAACAAGCTCCAGCTGTTTTTATTCTCAGAAGGTTTACTCCCTGATATACAGCTGCCTACCCCCTTCGTAAGTGCAGGTCCTAAATGAGCTTTTTTCTCTGTTCCCTCACCACAATCCAGATTCTTTTGGGGAGTTACCAGTACAGTAACCATACCAGGAAGTACTTAATTTATTAAGCTACTGCTTTTCTTAATCTCAGTGGAGATATTTACTGATAAACAGCTACCTACGCAGCATGTTCATGTCGTTCCTAAATGAGCTTTTATCTCTCTCCTCCTCACCACAAATCAGATTCTTCTGAGGAGTTCCCAGTACATTATCCTTTCCCCTGTGTAATTACCTTAACAAGCTCCAGCTTCTTTTTCTGTATAGGTTTTACTCCCTGATATACAGCTGCCTACCCCCTGCTAAGTGCAGGTCCTAAATGAGCTTTTTTCTCTGTTCCCTCACCACAATCCAGATTCTTTTGGGGAGTTACCAGTACAGTACCATACCAGGAAGTACTTAATTAAGCTCCACTGCTTTTCTTAATCTCAGTGGAGATATTTACTGATAAACAGCTACCTTCGCAGCATGTTCATGTCGTTCCTAAATGAGCTTTTATCTCTTCCCTCACCACAATCAGATTCTTCTGAGGAGTTCCCAGTACATTATCCTTTCCCCTGTGTAATTACCTTAACAAGCTACTGCTGTTTCTTATTCTCAGAAGGTTTACTGATATACAGCTGCCTACCCTTCGTAAGTGCAGGTCCTAAATGAGCTTTTTTCTCTGTTCCCTCACCACAATCCAGATTCTTTGGGGAGTTACCAGTACAGTAATCCTTTACCAGTGAATTACTTAACAAGCTCCAGCTGTTTTTATTCTCAGAATTTACTGATAAACAGCTACCTACGCAGCATGTTCATGTCGTTCCAAAATGAGCTTTTTATCTCTCTCCCCTCACCACAAATCAGATTCTTTCTGGGGAGTTCCCAGTACATTATCCTTTACCTGTGTAATTACCTTAACAAGCTACTGCTGTTTTTATTCTCAGAAGGTTTACTGATATACAGCTGCCTACCCCCTTCGTAAGTCGTCCTAAATGAGCTTTTTTCTCTGTTCCCTCACCACAATCCAGATTCTTTTGGGGAGTTACCAGTACAGTAACCATACCAGGAAGTACTTAATTAAGCTACTGCTTTTCTTAATCTCAGTGGAGATATTTACTCCCTGATAAACAGCTACCTACGCAGCATGTTCATGTCGTTCCTAAATGAGCTTTTATCTCTCTCCCTCACCACAAATCAGATTCTTCTGAGGAGTTCCCAGTACATTATCCTTTCCCCTGTGTAATTACCTTAACAAGCTCCAGCTGTTTTTATTCTCAGAAGGTTTACTCCCTGATATACAGCTGCCTACCCATGTTCATGTGCAGGTCCTAAATGAGCTTTTTTCTCTCTCCCCTCACCACAATTCAGATTCTTTTGGGGAGTTACCAGTACAGTAACCATACCAGGAAGTACTTAATTTATTAAGCTCCAGCTGTTTTTAATCTCAGTGGAGATATTTACTCCCTGATAAACAGCTGCCTACCCCCTTGTAAGTGCAGGACATAAATGAGCTTTTATCTCTGTTCCCTCACCACAAATCAGATTCTTTTGGAGGAGTTACCAGTACATTATCCTTTCCCCTGTGTAATTTACCTTAACAAGCTCCAGCTGTTTCTTATTCTCAGAAGGTTTACTCCCTGATATACAGCTGCCTACCCCCTTCGTAAGTGCAGTCGTCCTAAATGAGCTTTTTTCTCTGTTCCCTCACCACAATCCAGATTCTTTGGAGGAGTTACCAGTACATTAACCTTTCCCAGTGAATTACTTAAACAAGCTCCAGCTGTTTTTATTCTCAGAATTTACTCCCTGATAAACAGCTACCTACGCAGCATGTTCATGTCGTTCCTAAATGAGCTTTTATCTCTCTCCCTCACCACAAATCAGATTCTTTTGGAGGAGTTCCCAGTACATTATCCTTTCCCCTGTGTAATTATTAACAAGCTCCAGCTGTTTTTATTCTCAGAAGGTTTACTCCCTGATATACAGCTGCCTACCCCCATGTTCATGTGCAGGTCCTAAATGAGCTTTTATCTCTCTCCCCTCACCACAAATCAGATTCTTCTGTGGAGTTCCCAGTACATTATCCTTTCCCCTGTGTAATTACCTTAACAAGCTCCAGCTGTTTTTATTCTCAGATGGTTTACTCCCTGATATACAGCTGCCTACCCCCTTCGTAAGTGCAGGTCCTAAATGAGCTTTTTTCTCTCTTCCTCACCACATCCAGATTCTTTTGGGGAGTTACCAGTACAGTAACCATACTAGGAAGTACTTAATTTATTAAGCTACTGCTTTTCTTAATCTCAGTGGAGATATTTACTGATAAACAGCTACCTACGCAGCATGTTCATGTCGTTCCTAAATGAGCTTTTATCTCTCTCCCATCACCACAAATCAGATTCTTCTGAGGAGTTCCCAGTACATTATCCTTTCCCCTGTGTAATGACCTTAACAAGCTCCAGCTGTTTTTATTCTCAGAAGGTTTACTCCCTGATATACTGCTGCCTACCCCCTTCGTAGGTGCAGGTCCTAAATGAGCTTTTTTCTCTGTTCCCTCACCACAATCCAGATTCTTTTGGGGAGTTACCAGTACAGTAACCATACCAGGAAGTACTTAATTTATTAACCTACTGCTTTTCTTAATCTCAGTGGAGATATTTACGGATAAACAGCTACCTATGCAGCATGTTCATGTCGTTCCTAAATGAGCTTTTTTTTTTTTTTTTTTTTTTTTTTTTTTTTTTGGCCAGTCCTGGGCCTTTGACTCAGGGCCTGAGCACTGTCCCTGGCTTCTTCCCGCTCAAGGCTAGCATTCTGCCACTTGAGCCACAGCGCCGCTTCTGGCCGTTTTCTGTATATGTGGTTCTGGGGAATCGAACCTAGGGCCTCGTGTATCCGAGGCAGGCACTCTTGCCACTAGGCTATATCCCCAGCCCCTAAATGAGCTTTTATCTCTCTCCCTCACCACAAATCAGATTCTTCTGAGGAGTTCCCAGTACATTATCCTTTCCCCTGTGTAATTACCTTAACAAGCTCCAGCTGTTTTTATTCTCAGAAGGTTTACTCCCTGATATACAGCTGCCAACCCCCTTCGTAAGTGCAGGTCCTAAATGAGCTTTTTTCTCTGTTCCCTCACCACAACCCAGATTCTTTTAGGGAGTTACCAGTACAGTAACCATACCAGGAAGTACTTAATTTATTAAGCTACTGCTTTTCTTAATCTCAGTGGAGATATTTACTGATAAACAGCTACCTACGCAGCATGCTCATGTCGTTCCTAAATGAGCTTTTATCTCTCTCCCCTCACCACAAATCAGATTCTTCTGAGGAGTTCCCAGTACATTATCCTTTCCCCTGTGTAATTACCTTAACAAGCTCCAGCTGTTTTTATTCTCAGAAGGTTTACTCCCTGATATACAGCTGCCTACCCCCTTCGTAAGTGCAGGTCCTAAATGAGCTTTTTTCTCTCTTCCATCACCACAGTCCAGATTCTTTTGGGGAGTTACCAGTACAGTAACCATACTAGGAAGTACTTAATTTATTAAGCTACTGCTTTTCTTAATCTCAGTGGAGATATTTACTGATAAACAGCTACCTACGCAGCATGTTCATGTCGTTCCTAAATGAGCTTTTATCTCTCTCCATCACCACAAATCAGATTCTTCTGAGGAGTTCCCAGTACATTATCCTTTCCCCTGTGTAATGACCTTAACAAGCTCCAGCTGTTATTATTCTCAGAAGGTTTACTCCCTGATATACTGCTGCCTACCCCCTTCGTAGGTGCAGGTCCTAAATGAGCTTTTTTCTCTGTTCCCTCACCACAATCCAGATTCTTTTGGGGAGTTACCAGTACAGTAACCATACCAGGAAGTACTTAATTTATTAAGCTACTGCTTTTCTTAATCTCAGTGGAGATATTTACGGATAAACAGCTACCTATGCAGCATGTTCATGTCGTTCCTAAATGAGCTTTTTTTTTTTTTTTTTTTTTTTTTTTTTTTGGCCAGTCCTGGGCCTTGGACTCAGGGCCTGAGCACTGTCCCTGGCTTCTTCCCGCTCAAGGCTAGCATTCTGCCACTTGAGCCACAGCGCCGCTTCTGGCCGTTTTCTGTATATGTGGTTCTGGGGAATCGAACCTAGGGCCTCGTGTATCCGAGGCAGGCACTCTTGCCACTAGGCTATATCCCCAGCCCCTAAATGAGCTTTTATCTCTCTCCCCTCACCACAAATCAGATTCTTCTGAGGAGTTCCCAGTACATTATCCTTTCCCCTGTGTAATTACCTTAACAAGCTCCAGCTGTTTTTATTCTCAGAAGGTTTACTCCCTGATATACAGCTGCCAACCCCCTTCGTAAGTGCAGGTCCTAAATGAGCTTTTTTTTCTGTTCCCTCACCACAACCCAGATTCTTTTGGGGAGTTACCAGTACAGTAACCATACCAGGAAGTACTTAATTTATTAAGCTACTGCTTTTCTTAATCTCAGTGGAGATATTTACTGATAAACAGCTACCTACGCAGCATGCTCATGTCGTTCCTAAATGAGCTTTTATCTCTCTCCCCTCACCACAAATGAGATTCTTCTGAGGAGTTCCCAGTACATTATCCTTTCCCCTGTGTAATTACCTTAACAAGCTCCAGCTGTTTTTATTCTCAGAAGGTTTACTCCCTGATATACAGCTGCCTACCCCCTTCGTAAGTGCAGGTCCAAAATGAGCTTTTTTCTCTGTTCCCTCACCACAACCCAGATTCTTTTGGGGAGTTACCAGTACAGAAACCATACCAGGAAGTACTTAATTTTTTAAGCTACTGCTTTTCTTAATCTCAGTGGAGATATTTACTGATAAACAGCTACCTACGCAGCATGTTCATGTCGTTCCTAAATGAGCTTTTATCTCTCTCCCCTCACCACAAATCAGATTGTTCTGAGGAGTTCCCAGTAC